>NW_028238812.1:0-12500 GCF_021556685.1 Rattus norvegicus
GTGGAATCGAACTCAGGACCTCTGGAAGAGCAGAGCGGTGAGTGCTCTTAACCTCGGAGCCATCTCTCCAGCCCTTGACAAGCTTTATTTAACTAAACATTAAACATGAATCAGAAACGCCAAACCCTGTACATATATGGTCCAGATTCACCCCTTACTTAGAAATCCCCGAGCTGGCAGGGCGAGGCTGGGAATTGAGAGTGAGCAAAAAGGGAGTCTGCCTCTTTCCCCCAGGGTGTGCTATCAACCTCCATTACCATTTCCAAACAGCTGGGTGTGAGTCTAACTAAGGTTTCCTTCAGTCAGACATTTGCCAGGAGCCGGAGCCCTGACAGGACAGCGAGAGCGATGATCAGACATCATTTCACAGTGAAATCATCACTCGCTGATTTTCAGGCAGAAAACTTTAGAAAACTCTAAACTCTAAAGAGGCACTGAAGCGTGCTAGGGCAGCAGCAGTACTTCCCCGACTGACCTTCAGGAACCTGCATATTCTCCAGCCCCGCCCCACCCCACCCCCCTCTCAGCTAGCTCCTGTCCACCCCTCCCCCTCCCCCCACATACAGGGAGGAGGCCTTGTGTGTGTGTGTGGGGGGGGGGGGGCGGCAGCGGGAAGATGCAACTCTCTCTTGAGAGAGAGTTCGGGTCTCCCAAACAAATACATAACTAGAAACTTCATTTATTTACTTTATTTCATCGAGCATACCGTGGAAGAGGGAAAAGGAACAGGGAAGCTAGGCCAACTGGTCGAGCTCCTCCTTTCGTTTTTGTTTCAAAAAAGGAAAGGAAAAGCCAAAGAACCCCCTCTTTTTGGTGAAAGGAACAGAATGGTGAAAGTTGAAACATCGGCTCGCCACTTAATACTTTGGCTTTTAATAAAAGGGACAGCAGATCGACTTCCGAGTTGATTAAGAGAGAGAGAAAGAGAGAGAGAGAGAGAGAGAGAGAGAGAGAGAGAGAGAGAGAGAGAGAATAAAAACCACAAAAAAAAAACGTTTTGTCGACCAGCCTCCTTTTTAAACCTCTGTTACACAGGAAGACTGGTCAACCTCATTCCCCCCTCCCCCCCACTCACACACACACCCCTCCCCCTCCACGGAGAGGTTTAATGAGAGAAGAAAGGTAGAAGAAGAGAGTAAAGGCCAGTCATGAGCACGTGGAGAGAATTTGGGAGGGGAATGGGGAGAGAAGGGACAAAGGGGAAGAGGGGAAGAGAGGAAGAGCAAAAGAGCAAAGAGAGGAGCAAAGAGAGCCAACCTCATATTTTATTTTATTTTTTTTAAAGATTTATTTATTTTATTTATGCGTAAGAGTACACTGTAGCTATTTTCAGACACACCAGAAGAGAGCATCAGATCCCATTACAGATGGTTGTCAGCCACCTTGTGGTTGCTGGTAATTGAACTCAGGACCTCTGGGAGAAATTTGTGTGTGTGTGTGTGTGTGTGTGTGTGTGTGTGTGTGTGTGTGTGTGCCCGTTAGTTTAAAAATCTGCTGTAGACCTCCCTTTTAATATCTGTTTAACAAATATTTTTACCATATTTAAATTTTATTTATTTTATTTTACTTAAAAATAATAATGAATAAAGAGTCAATGTGAATAAACAATAAAACAAAAATCAAGGTGATCGGGGTTGGGGATTTAGCTCAGTGGTAGAGCGCTTGCCTAGCAAGAGTAAGGCCCTGGGTTCGGTCCCCAGCTCCGAAAAAAAGAAAAAAGAAAAAAAAAAAATCAAGGTGATCAACAGATACCGACGACTGACATGGAAAAAAGTTAATAGATCGCCATAAAAACAGAGTAAGTGCGATGTAAACAATAAAACAGATGGGATGGAGAGATGGCTCAGCGGTTAAGAGCACTGACCGCTCTCCCAGAGGTCCTGAGTTCAAATCCCAGCAACCACATGGTGGCTCACAACCATCTGTAATGAGACCTGATGCCCTCTTCTGGTGTGTCTGAAGACAGCTACAGTGTACTCACATGCGTTAAATAAATAAATTTAAAAAAAAAAGAAAACAATAAAGCAGAAATTAAGACGAGGGACACAGAAGGACAAGGGAGATAAAACAATTAAATGTTAACAGACATAAAGTGGGAACGACGGGGTTGGGGATTTAGCTCTGTGGTAGAGTGCTTGCCTAGCAAATGCAAGGCCCTGGATTCAGTCCCCAGCTCTGAAAAAAGAAAAAAGAAAAAAGAAAAAAAAAGAAAAGCGGGAACGAGATGAAGGGCAAATATAGACGACTGAAACGAAATGATGGAATAAATTTATAAAATAATAATAAAATACGAGTAAATACGAATAAATGGCAAACTGGACTTTAATAAATGTTTAAATCAAGGTGAATGACAAATACAATTTAGACAAAAAGGTTTTGAAAAATGAAAAGAAATAGAAAGCATATATGAATCAATAACAAGACTGAAGTCACAATGGCCTTGAAGTGACACGGACGACAAACGTGAAAAACATAAATGAAATAATTTCGACAGCCACGGACATTCACATGGTGTGTTGGGAAACACCGCAGTCTTTATTTGGCGAGTAAAAACGCCTCGGGGAACTCTGTACATAGGAGGCTGGGAGCATGAATCACTCTATCTATCTATCTATCTATCTATCTATCTATCTATCTATCTATCTATCTATCTATTTTTTATTTTTCTCTCCCTTACATCTTCCCACCATACCATACGTTTCTCCTTATACAAATCCATAGATTTATATATGTTCTTAATTTCATTTTTTTCCTCTGCCACACAGCCCACCACACAGAACCTCTAGATCTCGGGATCCCCTTCTGCCAGCACCAGTGGCAAGGGCACAGCTCCCCAGAGAATTAACTCGATCCGAACATAAGCGCGACAAGAAATTAAAAGTTAAATCGGAAGTGAAACTGAAAATGAAATTTTGGCCGAAAATAAAATAAAATGAAAGGTATAAGTTTTGTGACAATCAAATCATAAATCCCAATTGGGCAAAAAATAAAATTACAAAGTCAAAATTTTGTCCAGTCCACTGTGCTCCTGTGGAATCCCTCCCTGGAACTTGCTCGGTAGAGTAGTCTAGTCCCAAACTCACAGAGGTCTGCCCTGCCTTTCTCTGAAACCTACAGAGCCAGTCAAAACCTACAATCCTTTGTTGTTTGTTTGGCAGTTTGGCAGTTTGTTTGTTCCTGGACAAAAATGTGGGCTCTCTCTGATTCCTATATGTCTGCATGCCAGAAGAGGGCACCAGAACATAAGAGGACACACCACACAGCTCCTGAGAATCCAGAGGGTTTTTTTTTGTTTTGTTTGTTTTGTTTGTTTTTTCTTCCTCTTTTCTTTTTTTCCGGAGCTGGGGACCTTGCTCTTCCCAGGGCCTTGCGCTTGCTAGGCAAGCGCTCTACCACTGAGCTAAATCCCCAACCCCGAGAATCCAGGTTTTTGACCAAAACAAAAAACAACAACAGGGGCTGGAGAGATGGCTCAGCGGTTAAGAGCACTGACTGCTCTTCCAGACGTCCTGAGTTCAATTGCCAGCAACCACATGGTGGCTCACAACCATCTGTAATGAGATCTGATTGATCTCTTCTGGTGTGTCTGAAGATAACTGCAGCATACTCAGATAAATAAAAAACAAATCTAAAAAAATTAAAAACAACAACAAAAAACACAAAAACAAACAAACAAACAAAACCCCCAAAACTAACAACCTAGAGGGTAGATATCTGCCTGCCCAGGTCTTCTAGTGCTATTTAAGGCTTCCTGTAGATAATAAAGCTTGTGTATCTTTTATCCAGGAACAGAATCATCAAGGCAGGGTAGGAGAGAAGCCCTGTTTGGGATTAAACGTTTCTACAACGTAACAGGAGGAGGCGGAGGGAGAGGGGCTCCTCAGACATAAATCTAAAATAGTACAATGGATCATTTTGAAGGCGTGTGGGTGAGGGTGACTGGAGACAGAGTTTTTCTCTGAGTGAGTGTGGAACTCACTGTCCCTGAGCTCAGCCTGTGATGAGAGAGAGAGAGAGAGAGAGAGAGAGAGAGAGAGAGAGAGAGAGAGATCGAATTTTCTGTGTCTCTCTGTCTCTGTCTGTCTGTCTCTCTCTCTCTGTGTCTGTCTCTCTCTCTGTCTCCCTGTCTCTGTCTCTCTTCCTCTCTCTGTCTCTCTGTCTCTCTCTGTCTCTGTCTCTCCCCCCTCCCCCATGCGTGTGTTTGTGTGTTCAACCGAGGAGGCAATGGCAGATAAATGTCTGCCCCTCCTCTGTAAGCCAGGCCACTCCATTACTGCCTTTCCTTTTTCTTAGTTTGTTTGGTTTATTCCAAGTTAATTGTATCTGTTTCTTTATTTTCCTCCTCATTTCTTTAGTTGAGTCAGGGGTCTTTGCACAAAAGCCCTGGAAATCAGTACCTGGATCAGGTCTGCAGCCTGCTCACAGAGTTCTACCCACCTTCACCTCTCAAGTGATGCAATCAAAGACATGCAGCACCACACCTGGCTTCTTTTCACATGTACATTTACTTTAGTTCCAATGCTCATTCAGGTCTGAGAGACGGGGGAGGGAAGGAGGGAAGAGAGACAGAGAGTGACAGAGAAACAGTTGACCGAGAGGGAGAATTGTAGGTTAATTATTGTTCCGTCTCCTCAATCACGGTCTACTGGTCGCCATCGTGGCAACCATGCCCCGCAACCCTACCTTCGGTAAGATCAAGCATAATGGCGGCAACCATATAATTCCTGCTTAGTCGCACTGAACACTCCGGTCATCACTACCTGTGGAGAATTGTAAGGGGGCTCCTCTGGTCTAGAGAGTAGTACCCTTGAATGAAATGAGGATCACAGCAAGCATTATTTGTTTTGAGATATAAGATGTGGAAAGAACTATATGTGTGGATTTACAGACAGACAGACAGACAGACAGACAGACAGACAGACAGAGAGGACAGGACAGGACAGGACAGGACAGGACAGGACAGGACAGGAGAAAAAAACAAGAACACAAACAAAAACTCAAAATGGAAGTCCGGTTCCAAATAGTCTCTGTCTGCCCTGTCGCTCTAGTGTTGGTGGTCCAGGTTATAAAAGCTTATACATGGGTGGGTGCGGGAAGTGCTGCTGGGTGTTCAGTTCAGGTCCAAGATTATTGCGGGTAACTAGACAACAAAGAAAGCAGTTAGACTGACTCCTACAGTGTTCGGTTTCTGAGTGTGTTATCACACAGAAGAGCCTAACAGAATATGTAATGAATTCTGGCAGCAACAGCAGAAACAACCAATGAGAAAGTGTCCTTATAATACTAGCAACTGCAACAAAATGGCAGACTAGCCAGCTAACAGTTCCCTAGCCATTAACTCATCTGACATAGGCCTTCTTCACGTTGCATCTAGATAGGTCTTCCTGTCTTCCTCTCCAGTGTGTGTGTGTGTGTGTGTGTGTGTGTGTGTGTGTGTGTGTGTGTGTGTGTGTAAAGAGAGAGAGAAGGAGGGGGGGAGAGAGAGAGAGAGCTTTAGAGAGAGAGAGCTTTAGAGAGAGAGAGAGCTTTAAAATCAGCACTCAAGCCTTTTCTCTTCCTATCCCTATCCCAACCCCCCCCCCCCAAACCAGCAGCAAAGCCACCAGCACTCGAGAGACAGAGGAAGATGAAATCTCTAGTCTGAGAAACAAGAGGAGGTAGATAAACATACCCCCCCCCTCTCTCCTTCATAATTTGTTAAAGTGTTCCCTTTGTGTTGTGTGGACTCTACTGTATTAAGCAAGTTTCACATCGTACTATCTCCAAAGAGGAGTCAACAGTCTCTTGGCGTGCAGGCAGTTGTTGCCTGCTTTAAATATTTTTTGGTGTGTTTGTTTGTTTGTTTGTTTGTTTGTTTGTTTGTTTGTTTCAAAACCGAGGGCCTGCCTGCGTTCAACAGATCCAAACCCAGTTCTCAGAGGGGAAAATGGAGTCAAGTCCGAAGTCACTGGCATTTAGGTCATCGGCCATTGACAGTCATAGGAGATGGGAATATCGTCCTTTCTCCAATGGAGACTCACCTGGGTATGCATCAACCACATCTAAGGGCAGGCCTGGGTTAGTACGGGGTGGTGGATGGGGAGGAAGGATCTGGAAAGAGCTTTGCGATGGGAAACTATGATCAGAATGTTGCACAGAAAACAAAATTTGTACTTAAAAAAAAAAAAGGCTCCCGATATCTATCCAAAAATGAAAGGAAATAAAAACCGACATCAGAACTTTACTAACTGCAAATGCTCCATCTCCCTGTATCCAACCACTCCACTCCCAGATAGGTAGATGATAGTTTGCACTTCTGTCCCAGTTGGGCTGTCGAGGTTAAGGGAAGGGGAACCACCTCTGTGGTTATGTGATCCACACACGAAATAAAATAAAAGGAGCGGATAAACGTGCCTGGCATTTTAAGATGCTCAATTTCTTTGCAAGCTTCATTTTGTTTCATTCTTTTAAAGGTTTACTTATTTATTTTCACTTACATTGAGTACACTAAAGCCCTTTTCACATACACAGGGCAGTAGAGTGCATGGGATATCCCTTTGCAGAGGGTTGTGAGCCACCATGTGGTTTCTGTGGAATCGAACTCAGGACCTCTGGAAGAGCAGAGCGGTGAGTGCTCTTAACCTCGGAGCCATCTCTCCAGCCCTTGACAAGCTTTATTTAACTAAACATTAAACATGAATCAGAAACGCCAAACCCTGTACATATATGGTCCAGATTCACCCTTACTTAGAAATCCCCGAGCTGGCAGGGCGAGGCTGGGAATTGAGAGTGAGCAAAAAGGGAGTCTGCCTCTTTCCCCCAGGGTGTGCTATCAACTCCATTACCATTTCCAAACAGCTGGGTGTGAGTCTAACTAAGGTTTCCTTCAGTCAGACATTTGCCAGGAGCCGGAGCCCTGACAGGACAGCGAGAGCGATGATCAGACATCATTTCACAGTGAAATCATCACTCGCTGATTTCAGGCAGAAAACTTTAGAAAACTCTAAACTCTAAAGAGGCACTGAAGCGTGCTAGGGCAGCAGCAGTACTTCCCCGACTGACCTTCAGGAACCTGCATATTCTCCAGCCCCGCCCCACCCCACCCCCTCTCAGCTAGCTCCTGTCCACCCCTCCCCCTCCCCCCACATACAGGGAGGAGGCCTTGTGTGTGTGTGGGGGGGGGGGGGGCGGCAGCGGGAAGATGCAACTCTCTCTTGAGAGAGAGTTCGGGTCTCCCAAACAAATACATAACTAGAAACTTCATTTATTTACTTTATTTCATCGAGCATACCGTGGAAGAGGGAAAAGGAACAGGGAAGCTAGGCCAACTGGTCGAGCTCCTCCTTTCGTTTTGTTTCAAAAAGGAAAGGAAAAGCCAAAGAACCCCCTCTTTTTGGTGAAAGGAACAGAATGGTGAAAGTTGAAACATCGGCTCGCCACTTAATACTTTGGCTTTTAATAAAAGGGACAGCAGATCGACTTCCGAGTTGATTAAGAGAGAGAGAAAGAGAGAGAGAGAGAGAGAGAGAGAGAGAGAGAGAGAGAGAGAGAGAGAGATAAAAACCACAAAAAAACGTTTTGTCGACCAGCCTCCTTTTAAACCTCTGTTACACAGGAAGACTGGTCAACCTCATTCCCCCCTCCCCCCACTCACACACACACCCCTCCCCCTCCACGGAGAGGTTTAATGAGAGAAGAAAGGTAGAAGAAGAGAGTAAAGGCCAGTCATGAGCACGTGGAGAGAATTTGGGAGGGGAATGGGGAGAGAAGGGACAAAGGGGAAGAGGGGAAGAGAGGAAGAGCAAAAGAGCAAAGAGAGGAGCAAAGAGAGCCAACCTCATATTTTATTTTATTTTTTTTAAAGATTTATTTATTTTATTTATGCGTAAGAGTACACTGTAGCTATTTTCAGACACACCAGAAGAGAGCATCAGATCCCATTACAGATGGTTGTCAGCCACCTTGTGGTTGCTGGTAATTGAACTCAGGACCTCTGGGAGAAATTTGTGTGTGTGTGTGTGTGTGTGTGTGTGTGTGTGTGTGTGTGTGTGTGTGCCCGTTAGTTTAAAAATCTGCTGTAGACCTCCCTTTTAATATCTGTTTAACAAATATTTTTACCATATTTAAATTTTATTTATTTTATTTTACTTAAAAATAATAATGAATAAAGAGTCAATGTGAATAAACAATAAAACAAAAATCAAGGTGATCGGGGTTGGGGATTTAGCTCAGTGGTAGAGCGCTTGCCTAGCAAGAGTAAGGCCCTGGGTTCGGTCCCCAGCTCCGAAAAAAAGAAAAAAGAAAAAAAAAAAATCAAGGTGATCAACAGATACCGACGACTGACATGGAAAAAAGTTAATAGATCGCCATAAAAACAGAGTAAGTGCGATGTAAACAATAAAACAGATGGGATGGAGAGATGGCTCAGCGGTTAAGAGCACTGACCGCTCTCCCAGAGGTCCTGAGTTCAAATCCCAGCAACCACATGGTGGCTCACAACCATCTGTAATGAGACCTGATGCCCTCTTCTGGTGTGTCTGAAGACAGCTACAGTGTACTCACATGCGTTAAATAAATAAATTTAAAAAAAAAAGAAAACAATAAAGCAGAAATTAAGACGAGGGACACAGAAGGACAAGGGAGATAAAACAATTAAATGTTAACAGACATAAAGTGGGAACGACGGGGTTGGGGATTTAGCTCTGTGGTAGAGTGCTTGCCTAGCAAATGCAAGGCCCTGGATTCAGTCCCCAGCTCTGAAAAAAGAAAAAAGAAAAAAGAAAAAAAAAGAAAAGCGGGAACGAGATGAAGGGCAAATATAGACGACTGAAACGAAATGATGGAATAAATTTATAAAATAATAATAAAATACGAGTAAATACGAATAAATGGCAAACTGGACTTTAATAAATGTTTAAATCAAGGTGAATGACAAATACAATTTAGACAAAAAGGTTTTGAAAAATGAAAAGAAATAGAAAGCATATATGAATCAATAACAAGACTGAAGTCACAATGGCCTTGAAGTGACACGGACGACAAACGTGAAAAACATAAATGAAATAATTTCGACAGCCACGGACATTCACATGGTGTGTTGGGAAACACCGCAGTCTTTATTTGGCGAGTAAAAACGCCTCGGGGAACTCTGTACATAGGAGGCTGGGAGCATGAATCACTCTATCTATCTATCTATCTATCTATCTATCTATCTATCTATCTATCTATCTATTTTTTATTTTTCTCTCCCTTACATCTTCCCACCATACCATACGTTTCTCCTTATACAAATCCATAGATTTATATATGTTCTTAATTTCATTTTTTTCCTCTGCCACACAGCCCACCACACAGAACCTCTAGATCTCGGGATCCCCTTCTGCCAGCACCAGTGGCAAGGGCACAGCTCCCCAGAGAATTAACTCGATCCGAACATAAGCGCGACAAGAAATTAAAAGTTAAATCGGAAGTGAAACTGAAAATGAAATTTTGGCCGAAAATAAAATAAAATGAAAGGTATAAGTTTTGTGACAATCAAATCATAAATCCCAATTGGGCAAAAAATAAAATTACAAAGTCAAAATTTTGTCCAGTCCACTGTGCTCCTGTGGAATCCCTCCCTGGAACTTGCTCGGTAGAGTAGTCTAGTCCCAAACTCACAGAGGTCTGCCCTGCCTTTCTCTGAAACCTACAGAGCCAGTCAAAACCTACAATCCTTTGTTGTTTGTTTGGCAGTTTGGCAGTTTGTTTGTTCCTGGACAAAAATGTGGGCTCTCTCTGATTCCTATATGTCTGCATGCCAGAAGAGGGCACCAGAACATAAGAGGACACACCACACAGCTCCTGAGAATCCAGAGGGTTTTTTTTTGTTTTGTTTGTTTTGTTTGTTTTTTCTTCCTCTTTTCTTTTTTTCCGGAGCTGGGGACCTTGCTCTTCCCAGGGCCTTGCGCTTGCTAGGCAAGCGCTCTACCACTGAGCTAAATCCCCAACCCCGAGAATCCAGGTTTTTGACCAAAACAAAAAACAACAACAGGGGCTGGAGAGATGGCTCAGCGGTTAAGAGCACTGACTGCTCTTCCAGACGTCCTGAGTTCAATTGCCAGCAACCACATGGTGGCTCACAACCATCTGTAATGAGATCTGATTGATCTCTTCTGGTGTGTCTGAAGATAACTGCAGCATACTCAGATAAATAAAAAACAAATCTAAAAAAATTAAAAACAACAACAAAAAACACAAAAACAAACAAACAAACAAAACCCCCAAAACTAACAACCTAGAGGGTAGATATCTGCCTGCCCAGGTCTTCTAGTGCTATTTAAGGCTTCCTGTAGATAATAAAGCTTGTGTATCTTTTATCCAGGAACAGAATCATCAAGGCAGGGTAGGAGAGAAGCCCTGTTTGGGATTAAACGTTTCTACAACGTAACAGGAGGAGGCGGAGGGAGAGGGGCTCCTCAGACATAAATCTAAAATAGTACAATGGATCATTTTGAAGGCGTGTGGGTGAGGGTGACTGGAGACAGAGTTTTTCTCTGAGTGAGTGTGGAACTCACTGTCCCTGAGCTCAGCCTGTGATGAGAGAGAGAGAGAGAGAGAGAGAGAGAGAGAGAGAGAGAGAGAGATCGAATTTTCTGTGTCTCTCTGTCTCTGTCTGTCTGTCTCTCTCTCTCTGTGTCTGTCTCTCTCTCTGTCTCCCTGTCTCTGTCTCTCTTCCTCTCTCTGTCTCTCTGTCTCTCTCTGTCTCTGTCTCTCCCCCCTCCCCCATGCGTGTGTTTGTGTGTTCAACCGAGGAGGCAATGGCAGATAAATGTCTGCCCCTCCTCTGTAAGCCAGGCCACTCCATTACTGCCTTTCCTTTTTCTTAGTTTGTTTGGTTTATTCCAAGTTAATTGTATCTGTTTCTTTATTTTCCTCCTCATTTCTTTAGTTGAGTCAGGGGTCTTTGCACAAAAGCCCTGGAAATCAGTACCTGGATCAGGTCTGCAGCCTGCTCACAGAGTTCTACCCACCTTCACCTCTCAAGTGATGCAATCAAAGACATGCAGCACCACACCTGGCTTCTTTTCACATGTACATTTACTTTAGTTCCAATGCTCATTCAGGTCTGAGAGACGGGGGAGGGAAGGAGGGAAGAGAGACAGAGAGTGACAGAGAAACAGTTGACCGAGAGGGAGAATTGTAGGTTAATTATTGTTCCGTCTCCTCAATCACGGTCTACTGGTCGCCATCGTGGCAACCATGCCCCGCAACCCTACCTTCGGTAAGATCAAGCATAATGGCGGCAACCATATAATTCCTGCTTAGTCGCACTGAACACTCCGGTCATCACTACCTGTGGAGAATTGTAAGGGGGCTCCTCTGGTCTAGAGAGTAGTACCCTTGAATGAAATGAGGATCACAGCAAGCATTATTTGTTTTGAGATATAAGATGTGGAAAGAACTATATGTGTGGATTTACAGACAGACAGACAGACAGACAGACAGACAGACAGACAGAGAGGACAGGACAGGACAGGACAGGACAGGACAGGACAGGACAGGAGAAAAAAACAAGAACACAAACAAAAACTCAAAATGGAAGTCCGGTTCCAAATAGTCTCTGTCTGCCCTGTCGCTCTAGTGTTGGTGGTCCAGGTTATAAAAGCTTATACATGGGTGGGTGCGGGAAGTGCTGCTGGGTGTTCAGTTCAGGTCCAAGATTATTGCGGGTAACTAGACAACAAAGAAAGCAGTTAGACTGACTCCTACAGTGTTCGGTTTCTGAGTGTGTTATCACACAGAAGAGCCTAACAGAATATGTAATGAATTCTGGCAGCAACAGCAGAAACAACCAATGAGAAAGTGTCCTTATAATACTAGCAACTGCAACAAAATGGCAGACTAGCCAGCTAACAGTTCCCTAGCCATTAACTCATCTGACATAGGCCTTCTTCACGTTGCATCTAGATAGGTCTTCCTGTCTTCCTCTCCAGTGTGTGTGTGTGTGTGTGTGTGTGTGTGTGTGTGTGTGTGTGTGTGTGTGTGTGTGTAAAGAGAGAGAGAAGGAGGGGGGGAGAGAGAGAGAGAGCTTTAGAGAGAGAGAGCTTTAGAGAGAGAGAGAGCTTTAAAATCAGCACTCAAGCCTTTTCTCTTCCTATCCCTATCCCAACCCCCCCCCCCCAAACCAGCAGCAAAGCCACCAGCACTCGAGAGACAGAGGAAGATGAAATCTCTAGTCTGAGAAACAAGAGGAGGTAGATAAACATACCCCCCCCCTCTCTCCTTCATAATTTGTTAAAGTGTTCCCTTTGTGTTGTGTGGACTCTACTGTATTAAGCAAGTTTCACATCGTACTATCTCCAAAGAGGAGTCAACAGTCTCTTGGCGTGCAGGCAGTTGTTGCCTGCTTTAAATATTTTTTGGTGTGTTTGTTTGTTTGTTTGTTTGTTTGTTTGTTTGTTTGTTTGTTTCAAAACCGAGGGCCTGCCTGCGTTCAACAGATCCAAACCCAGTTCTCAGAGGGGAAAATGGAGTCAAGT
>NW_028238812.1:15000-20000 GCF_021556685.1 Rattus norvegicus
GGGAAAATGGAAACAATTCCATAGTCTCTGGCAATGAAGTCATCTCCCATTGAAAACCACAGGAGAGGGGAATATTGTCCTCAACTAGGCATATATCAACCAGTATTTCACAGGCAGACCTTCAGGGAGGTGCAGATTCACCAGCCCTACCCTCCCTCCCATCCCCCCAGCATCCCTGCTCATCTCCTGTCCACCATTTGTTGATTCATTGTTGCTGTTGCTGTTGCTGCTGCTGTTGTTGTTGTTGTTGTTGTTGTTGTTGTTGTTGTTGTTGTTGTTGTTGTTCCTGGTGTGAAGAACACTGTGAGGTAGCCTTCCTCTAATAAACCCTCTGGTCTTTAGGGATCCTTCACCCACTCACTCTCTGCCAGACTGAGTTCACAGCAGAAAACGCGTTTTTGAGAGAAACATGTTCCTGGTCCTGTGTGCCCATATTGAGGGAGGCATGAGAAAGGGATAACAAGGAAGGGAGACCCGGCAGTGGTAGGGGGCTGGGATGGGGTCGGGGGTGGGTGTCCTAGCTTGCTAATCCAACTGACCCACTTGCTGTGTAAATAAATATTTTGCATTCTGTGTCCCTTGTTTGATTTCTCACTAAATTCCAGATTGTCAATCTCCCTGTGTCGATTGCACAAGAACCCAAATGGGGATGCTGGGTGGTGAGCTGATTCCTCCCTAGAACACCTGTGCACTCTCTCATAGTCTCTAAGCTCCTTGCTGGACTCTTTTGGGCTTGGACCTGGCTGTCTGTAAGCCAGGAAGGAAGGAAGGAAGGGAGGGAGGGAGGGAGGGAGGGAGGGAGGGAGGGAACAGGCCTCAGTTGAGAATCCCAATTTTCTAGTTCACTGCATCTGATGGCTGGCTGACCCTTCCAGGTGAATTGTATTTTTTTTTTTCCTTTTCACTCCTTTATTTGAGTCAGGGGTGTCTGCACATAGACCTGGAAATCAGTACCTAGATCAGGCCTGCCTGCCTGCCTGCCTGCCTGCCTGCCTGCCTGCCTGCCTGCCTGCCTTCCTCTATCTCACAGAGACACAGTTCTAAACACCTCTGCCTCTTGAATGATGGAAATAAAGACATGCACGAACACCTGGCTTCCTTTCATTGTACATTTAGCCTAATTTCAGTTTTATTCATGTCTGGGAGGGAGACTTGCTTGTGTGCTGTAGTTCAATTCCTTTCACTGTGTGGTTTCCCCACCACCTTGGCCACCATGCCACGTGGAAGAGAAGAAGAGATGAACCATATTGTTGGCACCCATATAACAAACACTTGGTTGCTTCCTCTGAGCCCTCTGAGTATCCTTACATCTCTGTATTTTAAAGTGGTTTTGTTTTGTTTTTTATTGCTGTCAAACTCTCTCTCTCTCTCTCTCTCTCTCTCTCTCTCTCTCTCTATCTATCTATCTATCTATATGTGTGTGTGTGTGTGTGTGTGTGTGTGTGTGTGTGTGTGTGTGTGTGTATTTTTTTTCTTCCCCCAGAGCTGAGGACTGAACCCAGGTCCTTGAGCTTGCTAGGCAAGGACTCTACCACTGAGCTAAAACCCCAACCCCTATCTCTGTGTTTTAAAAAGTAGACTCTGGAGCAATACCGGGCAGGTCTCCAAGGCGGGTCCTTCGCTTTATTTTATTCTTTTTGTTTTTAATTGTTAAAGATTTGTTTGTTTGTTTGTTTGTTTTATGTCTATTCGAGTACCCTGTAGGTGTCTTCAGACACCCCAGAAGAGGGCATGATTGACAATTACAGATGGTTGCAAGCCGCCATGTGTTGGCTGGGTATTGAACTCAGGACCGCTGTAAGAGCAATCAGTGCTCTTAACGACGGTGCCATCTCTCCATCCACCTACTTTATTTTATTCTCTATGCTCTCTTGTGCGAGTCAAGGTCAAGCAGGCAAGAAACACCCAAACAGATTGGTCCATCACCACTTTCTGAATTCTTTTTGTTGTTGATGTCAGGGATGTAAAGCAAGTTTACCCATGAAGAATTGTAAGGGAGTCCTTCTGATTTAGAGAATAGCAGCCTTGAAATGAAATGAGAATCACAACAAGCATTTGTCTTATTGTTTTTGTTTTTTTCTTCCTTTTTCTTCGGAGCTGAGGACCGAACCCGGGGCCTTGTGCTTCCTAGGCAAGCGGTCTACCACTGAGCTAAATCCCCAACCCCTACATTTGTCTTAAAGTCTGAAAAACACAAAACAAAACAAAACAAAACAAAACAAAACAACAACAACAACAACAACAACAACAACAACAACCAAGAACAAACCATGAGACCGCAGAAATCCTCAGGCGGAGGAGTAAGGAGCTAGTTTTTATTGGTTAGGGTATTATTTGGTCGGGTGGGGGTAGGGGTGGGGGTGGGGGTGGGGGTGGGGGTGTTGTCCTTCCTACACCTCTCTTGCATGAATGAGCTGAACATTACTTAAGCTTGTGTCCAAAACTGTCCATTTTTTAGATTGATCCCAGGAGGGAGGGAGCGAGCCGGGGATACAGCACACCCTCTCTGGCCTCAGAGGTCCAGGCTCCCGCTGGCAGGGCCCGAAGGGACTCCTGGGGGGAAAAAAAAATAAAGTCTCCGAGGCACCACCTAGCCGGTTTTATTCTTGAAGAAAAGCAAACATACATAATGGAATAAGGGAAAGAAAAAACCCTGTTTTCTATATACACAAGCAGTCGTAATTTGTTATAGTGTCCCCTTTGCGTAGTTTGGATTCGATGACTTTATTTTATCAAGCAAGTTTTAAACAGCGGTAACTCCAAAGAGGAGTCAACAGCCCCTTTAAGTGCAGTCAGTCATTGACCCTTTGGTCTGTCTGTCTGTCTGTCTGTCTGTCTGTTTCAAAACGAGGGAGGGCCTGCCTGCCTGCCTGCCTGCCTGCCTGCCTGCCTGCCTGCCTGCCTGCGTGCCTGCATCAGATCTAAATACAGTTCTCAGAGGGGAAGACAGAGACAAGTCAGAAGTCACTAGCACTCAATGGACGACCACCAACCTAAGGGCAGGCCTAGGGTAGAATTTGATGGACGGACGGACGGACAGACGGACGGACGGACGGATGGACAGATGGACAGAAAGGATCTAGGAGGAGCTTTGGGAAAGATGAAAAGCCTCCATTTCCCCCCAAAAGAACGAGCCCCAACAGCTGGGCTCTTCGAGATGAGTTATAAGGGGAACCACACATACAGTTTTGTATCACACATACAGTTTGTCATCATCCGTCAATACCAGGTAGACTTTTCAACGTATGTAGGTAGCTGTTGTCAGGTCAGTCCTTTACTAAGCCTCATGTAAGCTCTGCAGGGTAAGCCTCAGGAATTCATCTGTGCGTCCCGCAGGGTATGCTTTCTTGCTTTGTTAAAGGCTAGACTTTGGTTGCTGTCTGTCTGTCTGTCTGTCTGTCTGTCTGTCTGAATGAATGAATGAATGAATGAGCGAGGGAATGAACGAATGAGGAGGGGATGCACATGCCTATGGTTTTAAGATGCTTAATTTCTTTACAAGGTTTATTTATTTAAACATTAAACATTGGGGTTGGGGATTTAGCTCAGTGGTAGAGCGCTTGCCTAGGAAGCACAAGGCCCTGGGTTCGGTCCCCAGCTCCGAAAATAAAATAAAATAAAATAAAATAAACATTAAACATTAATCGGAAATAATGGAGTCAGCAGTTAAGAGTTCTGACTGTGTTCTTCCAGAGGTCCTGAGTTCTATTCCCATGGTGGCTCACAACCCTCTGTTATGGGATCGATCTGCTGTGTGTCCGAAGACAGCTGCAGTGTGCTGTTTGTAGGGTAAAGAAAAAAATACTAAAGAAGAAAAAAAAAAAAAGAGAGAGAAAAAGTTAGAAGCACCAAGTCAAGTCATGTAAATATTGCCCACATTCGGATTTAGACATGCCTGAGCTGTCAGGGCGAGGCTGGGTGAGAGCGAATCAGTGAACGATCGGACTCTTCCTCTCTCTGTGAGGGTGTGTCATGAACTCTATTACCATTTCCAAAGAGTTAGGTATGCTGGAGCGAAGTGGACCGGAAAGCCAAGGGAGGAGAGGTATGCCTACACGAGTCCACCCAACCCCCCCGCCCCCCCCCCAGGGAGACATCCTCGAGTGGTGGGGGGAGGGGCGAAGGTGTGGAGGGATAATTTCCAACAAATAAATCCCAACAAATAAATTACTAGAGACTTGATTCATTGATTTACTTTAAATTTATTGAGTGTATCGGGAAAGAGGGAAAATGGGTCAAGGAGGGAGGGAGGGAGGGAGGGAGGGAGGGAGGGAGGGAGGGAGGGAGGGAGGGAGAGAGGGATATCTTTTCCTCCAAATCGGCTGGTATGTAGTCTCAGTGCGTCAGAAAAAAGACTGCTTCTGGCCTCCTTTCTGATTACCCCAAGGCAGTCTGGTCACCGTGCTGTAATAGAAAGGGAAACCACAGTCAAGTCATGGGAGCGAGCGAGCAAGCAAGCAAGCAAAAATCATAAACAAAAGCAAAAACACGTCTGTTAAGTTGAGCAGAGCAGAGCAGAGCAGAGCAGAGTAGGGCAAAGCAATACAAGGTCACATTCCACAAAGGCTGATATAGTCTGCCATCTTGGTCTACAGAGTGAAAAGTAGAAGGAGAAAATGAATATCGCTTTGTGTGTCACAAAGTTTTTAAGTTGTAAGGAACATTGCAGGGCTAAACCTTCAAATCCTCAAACCACCCAACCCAAGCTTTCCTCCTCCTCCTCCTCCTCCTCCTCCTCACCCCCCATTGCCCCCCCCCCGTGTGGTGTGTGTGTGTGTGTGTGTGTGTGTGTGTGTGTGTGTGTGTGTTTGCGCACGAGCTCGAGCTCGGGCACGCATTTCTTTCACTGCACAACCATCATTGGAGGACGTTTAAATAAACACGAATGAATCAGACAGGCAGACAGACAGGGGCCCATAATGGATCCCTACAACTCGGTGGTGGTGGTGGTGGTGGTGGTGGTGGTGGTGGTGGTGGTGGTGGTGGTGGTGGTGGTGGTG
>NW_028238812.1:32500-56673 GCF_021556685.1 Rattus norvegicus
GTTGAGGAGGGGCCCGGCAGCACGGCCGCGGGTCGGCCAGACGAGGAGCGAGAGAGAAAGGAACGCCGGCGGGCGGGGAGGGGGAGCGAACCGGCAGAACGAGGACCGTCGACGGCAGGGCCGGCCGCAGCGGCACCCCCCGCGGGAGACGCCTCACAAGGGACCGGGAGGCCGCTCGGGCGGCGACCGGGCACGCGAGCCAAGCCGGCGGGAATCACACTGCACCCAACCCGGAGCAGTCCCGCCACGCCCGCGGCACCGAGCCGACCCGAAACCAACGGACAACCCCCGGGAGCCCGAGGAGA
The DNA here is from genome assembly GCF_021556685.1 of Rattus norvegicus. Classification (NCBI taxonomy): domain Eukaryota; kingdom Metazoa; phylum Chordata; class Mammalia; order Rodentia; family Muridae; genus Rattus; species Rattus norvegicus. Next base: position 32,806 of record NW_028238812.1, read on the forward strand.
CGCCAGCCGACGCGAGAGAGAACCGAGGCAGACGCCGACGCCAACCGACGAAGACCCCCGCGTGGCAGCGGGTCCCAACGTCCGACGACGCGCCGGACGCGGCCGACCGCCGGTTCCCCCAAACAAGAAGTCCGCCCCCGAGAGCGAGGCCAACCCCGCGGTTCACGGACCCTCGAGAGCCCCGCGGAGGGGGAAGGGGGGGTAGGACGGCTCCCGCGATCTCCACCGGCCGTGGGAACGCTGCCGTGGAAGGGGGGGATGAGGCGGCAACCGCAGACGCCCGAGAGCACGCGGCACGCACCACACGCGACACGACCTCGCCGCGAGAGTGGCCGGGACGTGGACGCGCGTGGGAGGGACGCACACGCGACGGAGGGCACGGGGGAAACGGAGGCGGGTGGGACCGGGAGCCCAGCGCCGCCCTTCCAAACCCACCCGTCCCGCGACGACCCCTCGCGGTGAGAGGGGGTACCGCGCACGCGGGCGTGTGCACGGCCCTTCCCCGCCACCTGCCACCAGAAACCCAATCTCCCCCACAAGCTCCGCACAGCGGCAGGTCGACAGAGCCCCGTCCCGCGTGATCCCTCCTCGTACTCGGAGCGGGGAGGCGCGGGTCGCGGTAGGCGAGAGAGCAAACGCTGCGCGCAGAAGGCTGAGGTCAGGGCGGGCAGCCGAGGGGACCATCCGGGAGAAGCCCCTCGGAGATCGTAAAGCCCTTTCCGAAGATAGCTAGAGAAGGCAAATTCCTCACTGAGGGCGGGACGAACCCAACACCGACGAGCAGCCAAGGGCTCCGTGCACGCAACGGGAAACGAGCAACAGGCGCGGGACAGAACGGGAAGGACCACGCGCCAGCTGGTGGGGGGTCTGCGGTATCGGCAAAGGTCTCTTTCTCCGGGGTCTTCTTGAGCATTCGCGGACCGGGGGGACCTGCGACAGGTCCCCGCCGAGGGCCAGGCCTCTTCAAGGCGCACACAAAGGAGGAGCCTTGACTTGAGGGAGTCCGGTCTTTAAAAAGGGCCAGCCGCGATCGCTCAGCACCACCCTAACCGCGCAGGGCCCGCGGGTGAAGGCACCAAAAACATAGGCACGGGGTGGGCGCTCACCCAACGGAAGGAGCCTTTTAACCGCACACTCAACTCCTCGACCCCCCCCCTTTTCTGTCACCGTGCAGAAAGCCGGCAACTAGGACAAGGGAAAGCGTAAAGGCACAAGCACCATGGAGCACAGGAGGCACGCCGGGGAGCGGGAAGCGCCACCGCCAACTCAGAAGCGGGCACCTTGGTGGTCAAAGCCCGGAACGCTCCAGGAGCACCGCAAGGCTCACACAAAGCAGGGCGCGTGCACACACCATTCGGGAAGGGTATGCACCGCAGCGGGTCTACCACCTTCCCCCGGCACGGGGGAAGAGGGCCGCGAAGCAGTGAACGGCGTGGGGGCAAGCGCCCCCGACACGTCCACAGGGACACCGCGAACCACAGCAACAAGTGTGCGCGGGTCAGCGCTCGTGCCGGACAGCCGCACCCCTGACTTCCACACACCACCCTGCAAAGGAATGGGGAGGAGAGACGAGGGGCCCGCTGGCAGAACGAGAAGAGCGGTCGCCATTCGCGCTGAATGACCATTCGCCATGAATGTCCGTCCCTCGCCTGGCGCGGCTTAGGCCCCGGCCCGAAGAGAACGCGGCAGCACCACATCGATCCAACGGGAGCGAGACACGCCATGCATCGGGAACAACGGGCGTGAGAGCTTTCTAACACGCACTGGACGGGAATACGAGCGAGAAGAGCGAGAGAGAGCACGGGAAGAAGTCGCTAACACTGCCACACACACACAAAAAAAAAAAAATTTACCCTTCTCGAGGGCGAGAAAAAAAAGGAAGCGTTGCACTCGGGAGGCACGTGGCGTGGAAGAACGGGACTCAACGGGCAGCGGAGGTTCGGGAACTCCTTCAAAAAAAATAAAAATAAAAAAAAAATAAAAATAAAAAAATAAAATCCCCTTCGAAGGAGAAAAGGTGCAACTCGGGAGGCACACAGCAGGAAAGAAAGGGACACACCACCAAGCAGCGGAGGTTCGGGAACTCCTTCCAAAAAACAAAAAAAAAAAAAACAAAAAAAAAAACAAATAAAAAAACCGGTCGGCCGCAGAGGAGCACGCCAGGGGGTCACTAGCACCAAACGGGAAAACCCTTCCAGTCGCACTCGGCACCAACGACTCCTACCGGTAACGGACGACAACCACCACGGGGAAATCGGGAACGCCTGACACGCGGGACGGTTGTCATAAAGCTGCCCCAGAGAGCACAGGCAAGCAAGCACGGGAAAGCAGGAAGCGCGTACTCATGGGGGGGACGCTAAGCTTCAAGCATCGAAGAGGCCCATGCGCAGAAGAAAAGAGCTAGGGCTGGACAAGCAAACAGCCTTGGTGCAAGCCTCTTCCAACGTCCTTTAATGACAAAAAGAGTCAAAAGGACAGCGTGTCAGCATATATCTCCAGGTACAATAAGGACAGATAGCAAAGATGAAAAGTGTAAAAGACACAGGGATAAACATGACAGGCCACACGGAACGTCTGGAAGTCATGTTCGGTGACGTGTCCCCAAGAGGTCCCCATGTAGAAAGAGAACCGGACCGCAAAGGAACAACTGGTCGACCTTAGAACCCTGAGTGCTCACAGACCGAGGAGGCCATGGTAGATAGCCTGGAACACAGCTTCCCCTCGGCCTCAGAAGTCCATGCTCCCGCTGGCAGGGACCGGGGAGGATCCTGGAAAAAATAAAGTCTCGGAGGCGCCCCCTAGCCGGGACACCTCGGCTCGGAGGCCGGGGACACAGCACCCTCTCGGCCTCAGAGGTCCAGGCTCCCGCTATCAGGGACCGAAGGGACTCCTGGAAAAGAAAAAAAAAAAAATCCGTGGCGCCACCTAGCCGGGCCACCTCGGCTCGGAGGCCGGGGACACAGCACCCTCTCGGCCTCAGAGGTCCAGGCTCCCGCTATCAGGGACCGAAGGGACTCCTGGAAAAGAAAAAAAAAAAAAAAAACTCCGTGGCGCCCCCTAGCCGGGCCACCTCGGCTCGGAGGCCGGGGACACAGCACCCTCTCGGCCTCAGAGGTCCAGGCTCCCGCTATCAGGGACCGAAGGGACTCCTGGAAAAGAAAAAAAAAAAAAAAAACTCCGTGGCGCCCCCTAGCCGGGCCACCTCGGCTCGGAGGCCGGGGACACAGCACCCTCTCGGCCTCAGAGGTCCAGGCTCCCGCTATCAGGGACCGAAGGGACTCCTGGAAAAGAAAAAAAAAAAATCCGTGGCGCCACCTAGCCGGGCCACCTCGGCTCGGAGGCCGGGGACACAGCACCCTCTCGGCCTCAGAGGTCCAGGCTCCCGCTATCAGGGACCGAAGGGACTCCTGGAAAAGAAAAAAAAAAAAAAAAAAACTCCGTGGCGCCCCCTAGCCGGGCCACCTCGGCTCGGAGGCCGGGGACACAGCACCCTCTCGGCCTCAGAGGTCCAGGCTCCCGCTATCAGGGACCGAAGGGACTCCTGGAAAAGAAAAAAAAAAAAAAAAACTCCGTGGCGCCCCCTAGCCGGGCCACCTCGGCTCGGAGGCCGGGGACACAGCACCCTCTCGGCCTCAGAGGTCCAGGCTCCCGCTATCAGGGACCGAAGGGACTCCTGGAAAAGAAAAAAAAAAAAAAAAAAACTCCGTGGCGCCCCCTAGCCGGGCCACCTCGGCTCGGAGGCCGGGGACACAGCACCCTCTCGGCCTCAGAGGTCCAGGCTCCCGCTATCAGGGACCGAAGGGACTCCTGGAAAAGAAAAAAAAAAAAAAAAACTCCGTGGCGCCCCCTAGCCGGGCCACCTCGGCTCGGAGGCCGGGGACACAGCACCCTCTCGGCCTCAGAGGTCCAGGCTCCCGCTATCAGGGACCGAAGGGACTCCTGGAAAAGAAAAAAAAAAAAAAAACTCCGTGGCGCCCCCTAGCCGGGCCACCTCGGCTCGGAGGCCGGGGACACAGCACCCTCTCGGCCTCAGAGGTCCAGGCTCCCGCTATCAGGGACCGAAGGGACTCCTGGAAAAGAAAAAAAAAACTCCGTGGCGCCCCCTAGCCGGGCCACCTCGGCTCGGAGGCCGGGGACACAGCACCCTCTCGGCCTCAAAAGTGTCTATGGTCCCGCTGGCTGGGACCGAAGGGACTCCTGGAAAAGAAAAAAAAAAAAAAAAACTCCGTGGCGCCCCCTAGCCGGGCCACCTCGGCTCGGAGGCCGGGGACACAGCACCCTCTCGGCCTCAAAAGTGTCTATGGTCCCGCTGGCTGGGACCGGAGAGGAGGGAAGAAATAAAAAAAATAAAATAAAATAAAATAAAAAATTTAAAAAAAAAAATTGGAAAAAAAAAAAAAATCCGGGACGGGGCCCAAGCCTTCTGGTCGACCTCATCCAGCTGCCACCAACCCCTCCTTGTGTCCCAATAGGTCGTACAGCCACCCTCCTCCCCTGAAGTTCTCCAGGTACAACCTCCTAGCTAGAGATGGTCCCCAGACAGGACGGCGTCTCCGTCGCGCACCCGCCTGCTTGCCTGTCACCCTCTCACCCTGGCCGGCTCACCACAGGCACTTCCCCGTCCTTTGTCACCAACCGGGGGACAGGAGCGTTGCGGAAACTTGTCGCCACTAGGTGTCGCCCGACAGCGATCTCGATCAAGCAAACCAATACAGACTGTCACGCGCCGCCGCCGCCACACACACTCATTCCGTCTCTCCAGAGTGACCTCCCTAGCTCAGGGGGACACTCACCCACGCACAACGGGGCAGGTACCCACCACTTCTCCCGAATGGCACAAACGGTCCCGGTTGTCCCGCCGGAACACAGTGAACGCGGGATGGACTCGGGGCCAACCCCCTCAGGCACCCAGAAAAGGAAAGTAGGACGGAGCGGTGAAAACAGGCCACCTCTAAGTGAAAGGACATGCACTCTCGAATCGGTTAACAATTAGCAAGGAACAGGCACAGTTAGGAAAAGGGAGCGTCCAAACTCCGGCGTGAGGGGAGGGTGGCGGCGACCTCAGTTCCACACCATTTTTAAATGGCTCACTCATTTTTAAAACCCTCCACCGATCCCGATGGGGGGGAGGGGGGGGTTGTTGTTGTTCTCTGTTCCTCGCTGCCACCGCCAGCCGGCACTCACCAAACCACACACCTGCCACCCTCTTTGGAAGACTAAACACAGAGAGTAAATTAAAAGAATGGTGGAATGATGGTGGAATGGTTAAAATTCCCGTGATTTGTTTTCACTCTGATCAAAACATACTTATTTTGTGCATTTGCATTCCCTTGTTCACACGTGCCTCTGTGTGTGTGGTGGGGGGAGGGAGGGAGGGAGGGAGGGAGGGAGGGAGAAAGAGAGAGAGAGAGAGAGAGAGAGAGAGAGAGAGAGAGAGAGAGAGAGAGAGCCAATTTAAAAAATAAAAACATGGTTAAATACAGCCACTTTGGGAAGATTGCTAGAGAGAATGCAGTCCAGAGTATGGAGGCCAGAGCTCTGGACGCTCTAGACCACAGGTCTCCCATCTCCCATATACCAGGCACCCAGCACCACCATCCCTACTTTGTTTGTTTGTGCGTTTGTTTGCTTGCTTGTTACATTAGTTTCATCCCAAGTTAATAATTATATATTTTTTTTCTATGCACGTATTTAGTTGTGGCAGGGGAACTCCTTCTTTAGGACAGGCAGACTTAGCTAGTTAGTTAGCCAGTCAAAAGTACGTAAAAAATTTATATCAACATAAATATCATTCACTAAGAAATCCTATCTGAAGAAAAAGAAAGAAAGGAAGAAAGAAGGAAGGGAGGGAGGGAGGGAGGGAGAGGGAGAGAGAGAGAGAGAGAGAGAAAGAAAGAGGAAAACTGGCAGACTTAGTTTTAGTGTTTTTGTTATTGTTTATTCAAGATATTGTTTCAGGGCTGGAGAGACGGCTCAGCGGTGAAGAGCACTGACTGCTCTTCCAGAGATCCTTAGTTCAAATCCCAGCAACCACATGGTGGCTCACAACCATCTGTAATGGAATCCTCTCCTTGTGTGTTGAAGACAGTGACAGTGTGCTCATAAAATAAATAAACAATAAAAAATATGTTTGAAGATTAAAGAAAAAACTCTCTCTCTCTCTCTCTCTCTCTCTCTCTCTCTCTCACACACACACACACACAAATAAACTCTGTAATAAAAATCAATGTGACTTCATGATCAAACTTCTATAGTCAATAGGACTAGAGAGAACACATGTCTGTAAAATAAAAGCAGAACCTTTTCTGCTTTGTTTTGTTTTGCCTCAAGGTACGTTTCTTTTGGTATAGCCCAGGCAGTCATGGAACTTGCTCCGTAGACTTATCTAGCCTCAAGCTCACAGAGGTCCACTCTGCCTGCCTCGGCCACCCACACAGCTCTCTCTGCTGACTATATGTCTGCATGCCAGAAGAGGGCACCAGAACCTAGGAGGACACACCACATGGCTCCTGAGAATCCAGGTTTTGACTTTAAAAAAAAAAAAAAAAAAAAAAATTCTGACAGCATAGAGGGTAGATATCTGCCTGCCAGGCTCTTCTAGTGCTGTTTAAGGTGGGGTAATAGCCATGTGAAGGAGACAAGGGGAGAGGAAAAATCGATTGGATGAGTAGTGCTGCTGAGATTAAGGAACACACACACACACACACACACACACACACAGAGAGAGAGAGAGAGAGAGAGAGAGACAGAGACAGAGACAGAGACAGAGACAGAGACAGACAGAGACAGACAGAGACAGTAAGACAAAGAGACAGAGAGAGAGAGATGACAGAGGGACACACCGAGGGAAAGACATCAGGACCAGCTGAATTTCTCAAGAAAAGAAAAGAAGAGAAAGGAAAAATGTTTTCTATATACACAAATCTGTATACATGATTTGTTATAGTGTCCCATTTGGGCACTTTGGATTCAACTGTGGATGGTTGGCAGCCAGCTTGGCTGACACCTGACCTCACCAAGATGGAAGCAGCCGGCCATTAGCCCTGATGTTCCAGGTCACTTCTGTTTCTCCCTTTCCCAGCCTCTAGGGAAACAGAACTTAATTAAACTCAGTTTGCACGTGCAGAAAGGTGAAGAGGCACCCAAAAGCAGCCAGAAGCCTCAGACCATCCACAGCCACATGTTCTCCTTCTGCCTATATTACTTCTAAATGATCGTATTTATTTATTTATTTATTTATTTATTTATTTATTTATTTACTTACTTACTTACTTACTTACTTACTTACTTACTTACTTTTTTTTCTTTCTTTTTTTTCGGAGCTGGGGACAGAACCCAGGGCCTTGCACTTGCTAGGCAAGCGCTCTACCACTGAGCTAAATCCCCAACCCCCTTACTTACTTACTTACTTACTTACTTACTTACTTACTTACTTATTTTTGTCATACTTAAACAATCATTCGTCCTTGAATTCCTCCTGTATGCCAGGTAGACTTAGTCAGTCAGTCAGTCAGTCAGTCAGTCATTTAGCCAGGTCAAAATAGTTAAACATAAATATCAATAAAATCAATAAAAATCAAATGCAAACCCAATAGACAGTAAGTAAAATCGAATAAACCAAAAGATACATCATAAGCACAGAGTTTCAGCCGGACATTGAAAAGCAGCAGTTACCGAAGCAGTCTCCCTCCCACACCAACACACACACAGCTCGACCACCACCTTATCTGCACATTTTCAGCTCCTGCTTTCTAGAGTTACCAAGTTTATACACTACAGAGTTTAGCAAGGCAGGCCGGTTCACCGCACCCCCAGGGTCAGAGAACATGCTAGACCAGCTCTAGGGGATGGGCTGGGGGGCAGGGGAGGGTGGGAAGAGGGGAAACAGGCAGACTTAGGTATTCTAGTTTTGTTCATTCAAGATTCCACTTCTCTCTGTTGTAGCCCTGATAGACAGACAGGCAGGCAGGAATATTTGTTTGTCTGGCTTGGGGTTTGGGTTTGGTCCATTTGTTGGTGGATTTTGTTTTGTTTTGTTTCATTTTGTTTTTCGGGAAGTGTGGTGACTTAGTGCCTACACAAGCCAAGGCAGGAAAAATAAATAAGTAAAGATCTCTGAAACACAAATCTGGAGTGGGCTCTAGCATGGCCATGGACACACGCATGCACAGACGCACGCACGCACGCACGCATTGTAGACACGCACTCAAGGACACACTGGATTCTACAATGTTTGGTTTCTGAGTGTGTGTCATACAGAACCTAACAGAATATGTAATGAACTCTGGCAGTGACAGCAGAAACAACCTATGAGAAGGCGTCCTTGCAATATTAAAATGGCAGGCTAGCCAGGTGACAGTTATCTTAACCAATCTGATGTAGGCCTCATTCACACGGCATCTAGGCCTTAACAGTTAATTGTATCTGTTTCTTTATTTTCCTCTTAGGCCATCACATTGTTTTACCTAGACCTTTAACAGCCAGCAGCTACCAGCCTACAGCTACCAGTTTCTTTCTTTTCATAAAGAAACCCTGTCTGAAAAACTAGGGGAGGGAGACAAACAGATTAACAGATCTCTCTCTCTCTCTCTCTCTCTCTCTCTCGCTCTCTCGCTCTCTCGCTCTCTCGCTCTCTCGCTCTCTCGCTCTCTCGCTCTCTCGCTCTCTCGCTCTCTCGCTCTCTCGCTCTCTCGGCGCGTGTGTTTGTGTGTTCAACAGAGGAGGCATTCAGGTCTGAGAGACGGGGGAGGGAAAGAGGGAAGAGAGACAGAGAGTGACAGAGAAACAGTTGACAGAGAGGGAGAATTGTAGGTTAATTATTGTTCCGTCTCCTCAATCACGGTCTACTGGTCGCCATCGTGGCAACCATGCCCCGCAACCCTACCTTCGGTAAGATCAAGCATAATGGCGGCAACCATATAATTCCTGCTTAGTCGCACTGAACACTCCGGTCATCACTACCTGTGGAGAATTGTAAGGGGGCTCCTCTGGTCTAGAGAGTAGTACCCTTGAATGAAATGAGGATCACAGCAAGCATTATTTGTTTTGAGATATAAGATGTGGAAAGAACTATATGTGTGGATTTACAGACAGACAGACAGACAGACAGACAGACAGACAGACAGACAGAGAGACAGGACAGGACAGGACAGGACAGGACAGGACAGGACAGGACAGGACAGGAGAAAAAAACAAGAACACAAACAAAAACTCAAAATGGAAGTCCGGTTCCAAATAGTCTCTGTCTGCCCTGTCGCTCTAGTGTTGGTGGTCCAGGTTATAAAAGCTTATACATGGGTGGGTGCGGGAAGTGCTGCTGGGTGTTCAGTTCAGGTCCAAGATTATTGCGGGTAACTAGACAACAAAGAAAGCAGTTAGACTGACTCCTACAGTGTTCGGTTTCTGAGTGTGTTATCACACAGAAGAGCCTAACAGAATATGTAATGAATTCTGGCAGCAACAGCAGAAACAACCAATGAGAAAGTGTCCTTATAATATTAGCAACTGCAACAAAATGGCAGACTAGCCAGCTAACAGTTCCCTAGCCATTAACTCATCTGACATAGGCCTTCTTCACGTTGCATCTAGATAGGTCTTCCTATCTTCCTCTCCAGTGCTGAGACCAAAGTGAGATCAAAGTCATGCATCACCATGGGTGCCTTCCTTTTCATTTCTTTTCTTTCATCCTAGGAAGTGAGTGAGTGTGTGTGTGTGTGTGTGTGTGTGTGTGTGTGTGTGTGTGTGTGTGTGTAAAGAGAGAGAGAAGGAGGGGGGGAGAGAGAGAGAGAGCTTTAGAGAGAGAGAGCTTGAGAGAGAGAGAGAGCTTTAAAATCAGCACTCAAGCCTTTTCTCTTCCTATCCCTATCCCAATCCCCCCCCCCAAACCAGCAGCAAAGCCACCAGCACTCGAGAGACAGAGGAAGATGAAATCTCTGGTCTGAGAAACAAGAGGAGGTAGATAAACATACCCCCCCCTCTCTCCTTCATAATTTGTTAAAGTGTTCCCTTTGTGTTGTGTGGACTCTACTTTATTAAGCAAGTTTCACATCGTACTAGCTCCAAAGAGGAGTCAACAGTCTCTTGGCGTGCAGACAGTTGTTGCCTGCTTTAAATATTTTTTGGTGTGTTTGTTTGTTTGTTTGTTTGTTTGTTTGTTTGTTTGTTTCAAAACCGAGGGCCTGCCTGCGTTCAACAGATCCAAACCCAGTTCTCAGAGGGGAAAATGGAGTCAAGTCCGAAGTCACTGGCATTTAAGTCATCTGCCATTGACAGTCATAGGAGATGGGAATATCGTCCTTTCTCCAATGGAGACTCACCTGGGTATGCATCAACCACATCTAAGGGCAGGCCTGGGTTAGTACGGGGTGGTGGATGGGGAGGAAGGATCTGGAAAGAGCTTTGCGATGGGAAACTATGATCAGAATGTTGCACAGAAAACAAAATTTGTATTTAAAAAGAAAAAAAAAAGGCTATCCAAAAAATCTATCCAAAAATGAAAGGAAACAAAACAAAACAAAACAAAACAAAACAAAACAAAACCGACAGCAGAACTTTACTAACTGCAAATGCTCCATCTCCCTGTATCCAACCACTCCACTCCCAGATAGGTAGATGATAGTTTGCACTTCTGTCCCAGTCGGGTTAAGAAAAGGGGAACCACCTCTGTGGAGAGCCATCTCTCCAGCCCTTGACAAGCTTTATTTAACTAAACATTAAACATGAATCAGAAACGCCAAACCCTGTACATATATGGTCCAGATTCACCCTTACTTAGAAATCCCCGAGCTGGCAGGGCGAGGCTGGGAATTGAGAGTGAGCAAAAAGGGAGTCTGCCTCTTTCCCCCAGGGTGTGCTATCAACTCCATTACCATTTCCAAACAGCTGGGTGTGAGTCTAACTAAGGTTTCCTTCAGTCAGACATTTGCCAGGAGCCGGAGCCCTGACAGGACAGCGAGAGCGATGATCAGACATCATTTCACAGTGAAATCATCACTCGCTGATTTCAGGCAGAAAACTTTAGAAAACTCTAAACTCTAAAGAGGCACTGAAGCGTGCTAGGGCAGCAGCAGTACTTCCCCGACTGACCTTCAGGAACCTGCATATTCTCCAGCCCCGCCCCACCCCACCCCCTCTCAGCTAGCTCCTGTCCACCCCTCCCCCTCCCCCCACATACAGGGAGGAGGCCTTGTGTGTGTGTGGGGGGGGGGGGGGCGGCAGCGGGAAGATGCAACTCTCTCTTGAGAGAGAGTTCGGGTCTCCCAAACAAATACATAACTAGAAACTTCATTTATTTACTTTATTTCATCGAGCATACCGTGGAAGAGGGAAAAGGAACAGGGAAGCTAGGCCAACTGGTCGAGCTCCTCCTTTCGTTTTGTTTCAAAAAGGAAAGGAAAAGCCAAAGAACCCCCTCTTTTTGGTGAAAGGAACAGAATGGTGAAAGTTGAAACATCGGCTCGCCACTTAATACTTTGGCTTTTAATAAAAGGGACAGCAGATCGACTTCCGAGTTGATTAAGAGAGAGAGAAAGAGAGAGAGAGAGAGAGAGAGAGAGAGAGAGAGAGAGAGAGAGAGAGATAAAAACCACAAAAAAACGTTTTGTCGACCAGCCTCCTTTTAAACCTCTGTTACACAGGAAGACTGGTCAACCTCATTCCCCCCTCCCCCCACTCACACACACACCCCTCCCCCTCCACGGAGAGGTTTAATGAGAGAAGAAAGGTAGAAGAAGAGAGTAAAGGCCAGTCATGAGCACGTGGAGAGAATTTGGGAGGGGAATGGGGAGAGAAGGGACAAAGGGGAAGAGGGGAAGAGAGGAAGAGCAAAAGAGCAAAGAGAGGAGCAAAGAGAGCCAACCTCATATTTTATTTTATTTTTTTTAAAGATTTATTTATTTTATTTATGCGTAAGAGTACACTGTAGCTATTTTCAGACACACCAGAAGAGAGCATCAGATCCCATTACAGATGGTTGTCAGCCACCTTGTGGTTGCTGGTAATTGAACTCAGGACCTCTGGGAGAAATTTGTGTGTGTGTGTGTGTGTGTGTGTGTGTGTGTGTGTGTGTGTGTGTGTGCCCGTTAGTTTAAAAATCTGCTGTAGACCTCCCTTTTAATATCTGTTTAACAAATATTTTTACCATATTTAAATTTTATTTATTTTATTTTACTTAAAAATAATAATGAATAAAGAGTCAATGTGAATAAACAATAAAACAAAAATCAAGGTGATCGGGGTTGGGGATTTAGCTCAGTGGTAGAGCGCTTGCCTAGCAAGAGTAAGGCCCTGGGTTCGGTCCCCAGCTCCGAAAAAAAGAAAAAAGAAAAAAAAAAAATCAAGGTGATCAACAGATACCGACGACTGACATGGAAAAAAGTTAATAGATCGCCATAAAAACAGAGTAAGTGCGATGTAAACAATAAAACAGATGGGATGGAGAGATGGCTCAGCGGTTAAGAGCACTGACCGCTCTCCCAGAGGTCCTGAGTTCAAATCCCAGCAACCACATGGTGGCTCACAACCATCTGTAATGAGACCTGATGCCCTCTTCTGGTGTGTCTGAAGACAGCTACAGTGTACTCACATGCGTTAAATAAATAAATTTAAAAAAAAAAGAAAACAATAAAGCAGAAATTAAGACGAGGGACACAGAAGGACAAGGGAGATAAAACAATTAAATGTTAACAGACATAAAGTGGGAACGACGGGGTTGGGGATTTAGCTCTGTGGTAGAGTGCTTGCCTAGCAAATGCAAGGCCCTGGATTCAGTCCCCAGCTCTGAAAAAAGAAAAAAGAAAAAAGAAAAAAAAAGAAAAGCGGGAACGAGATGAAGGGCAAATATAGACGACTGAAACGAAATGATGGAATAAATTTATAAAATAATAATAAAATACGAGTAAATACGAATAAATGGCAAACTGGACTTTAATAAATGTTTAAATCAAGGTGAATGACAAATACAATTTAGACAAAAAGGTTTTGAAAAATGAAAAGAAATAGAAAGCATATATGAATCAATAACAAGACTGAAGTCACAATGGCCTTGAAGTGACACGGACGACAAACGTGAAAAACATAAATGAAATAATTTCGACAGCCACGGACATTCACATGGTGTGTTGGGAAACACCGCAGTCTTTATTTGGCGAGTAAAAACGCCTCGGGGAACTCTGTACATAGGAGGCTGGGAGCATGAATCACTCTATCTATCTATCTATCTATCTATCTATCTATCTATCTATCTATCTATCTATTTTTTATTTTTCTCTCCCTTACATCTTCCCACCATACCATACGTTTCTCCTTATACAAATCCATAGATTTATATATGTTCTTAATTTCATTTTTTTCCTCTGCCACACAGCCCACCACACAGAACCTCTAGATCTCGGGATCCCCTTCTGCCAGCACCAGTGGCAAGGGCACAGCTCCCCAGAGAATTAACTCGATCCGAACATAAGCGCGACAAGAAATTAAAAGTTAAATCGGAAGTGAAACTGAAAATGAAATTTTGGCCGAAAATAAAATAAAATGAAAGGTATAAGTTTTGTGACAATCAAATCATAAATCCCAATTGGGCAAAAAATAAAATTACAAAGTCAAAATTTTGTCCAGTCCACTGTGCTCCTGTGGAATCCCTCCCTGGAACTTGCTCGGTAGAGTAGTCTAGTCCCAAACTCACAGAGGTCTGCCCTGCCTTTCTCTGAAACCTACAGAGCCAGTCAAAACCTACAATCCTTTGTTGTTTGTTTGGCAGTTTGGCAGTTTGTTTGTTCCTGGACAAAAATGTGGGCTCTCTCTGATTCCTATATGTCTGCATGCCAGAAGAGGGCACCAGAACATAAGAGGACACACCACACAGCTCCTGAGAATCCAGAGGGTTTTTTTTTGTTTTGTTTGTTTTGTTTGTTTTTTCTTCCTCTTTTCTTTTTTTCCGGAGCTGGGGACCTTGCTCTTCCCAGGGCCTTGCGCTTGCTAGGCAAGCGCTCTACCACTGAGCTAAATCCCCAACCCCGAGAATCCAGGTTTTTGACCAAAACAAAAAACAACAACAGGGGCTGGAGAGATGGCTCAGCGGTTAAGAGCACTGACTGCTCTTCCAGACGTCCTGAGTTCAATTGCCAGCAACCACATGGTGGCTCACAACCATCTGTAATGAGATCTGATTGATCTCTTCTGGTGTGTCTGAAGATAACTGCAGCATACTCAGATAAATAAAAAACAAATCTAAAAAAATTAAAAACAACAACAAAAAACACAAAAACAAACAAACAAACAAAACCCCCAAAACTAACAACCTAGAGGGTAGATATCTGCCTGCCCAGGTCTTCTAGTGCTATTTAAGGCTTCCTGTAGATAATAAAGCTTGTGTATCTTTTATCCAGGAACAGAATCATCAAGGCAGGGTAGGAGAGAAGCCCTGTTTGGGATTAAACGTTTCTACAACGTAACAGGAGGAGGCGGAGGGAGAGGGGCTCCTCAGACATAAATCTAAAATAGTACAATGGATCATTTTGAAGGCGTGTGGGTGAGGGTGACTGGAGACAGAGTTTTTCTCTGAGTGAGTGTGGAACTCACTGTCCCTGAGCTCAGCCTGTGATGAGAGAGAGAGAGAGAGAGAGAGAGAGAGAGAGAGAGAGAGAGAGAGATCGAATTTTCTGTGTCTCTCTGTCTCTGTCTGTCTGTCTCTCTCTCTCTGTGTCTGTCTCTCTCTCTGTCTCCCTGTCTCTGTCTCTCTTCCTCTCTCTGTCTCTCTGTCTCTCTCTGTCTCTGTCTCTCCCCCCTCCCCCATGCGTGTGTTTGTGTGTTCAACCGAGGAGGCAATGGCAGATAAATGTCTGCCCCTCCTCTGTAAGCCAGGCCACTCCATTACTGCCTTTCCTTTTTCTTAGTTTGTTTGGTTTATTCCAAGTTAATTGTATCTGTTTCTTTATTTTCCTCCTCATTTCTTTAGTTGAGTCAGGGGTCTTTGCACAAAAGCCCTGGAAATCAGTACCTGGATCAGGTCTGCAGCCTGCTCACAGAGTTCTACCCACCTTCACCTCTCAAGTGATGCAATCAAAGACATGCAGCACCACACCTGGCTTCTTTTCACATGTACATTTACTTTAGTTCCAATGCTCATTCAGGTCTGAGAGACGGGGGAGGGAAGGAGGGAAGAGAGACAGAGAGTGACAGAGAAACAGTTGACCGAGAGGGAGAATTGTAGGTTAATTATTGTTCCGTCTCCTCAATCACGGTCTACTGGTCGCCATCGTGGCAACCATGCCCCGCAACCCTACCTTCGGTAAGATCAAGCATAATGGCGGCAACCATATAATTCCTGCTTAGTCGCACTGAACACTCCGGTCATCACTACCTGTGGAGAATTGTAAGGGGGCTCCTCTGGTCTAGAGAGTAGTACCCTTGAATGAAATGAGGATCACAGCAAGCATTATTTGTTTTGAGATATAAGATGTGGAAAGAACTATATGTGTGGATTTACAGACAGACAGACAGACAGACAGACAGACAGACAGACAGAGAGGACAGGACAGGACAGGACAGGACAGGACAGGACAGGACAGGAGAAAAAAACAAGAACACAAACAAAAACTCAAAATGGAAGTCCGGTTCCAAATAGTCTCTGTCTGCCCTGTCGCTCTAGTGTTGGTGGTCCAGGTTATAAAAGCTTATACATGGGTGGGTGCGGGAAGTGCTGCTGGGTGTTCAGTTCAGGTCCAAGATTATTGCGGGTAACTAGACAACAAAGAAAGCAGTTAGACTGACTCCTACAGTGTTCGGTTTCTGAGTGTGTTATCACACAGAAGAGCCTAACAGAATATGTAATGAATTCTGGCAGCAACAGCAGAAACAACCAATGAGAAAGTGTCCTTATAATACTAGCAACTGCAACAAAATGGCAGACTAGCCAGCTAACAGTTCCCTAGCCATTAACTCATCTGACATAGGCCTTCTTCACGTTGCATCTAGATAGGTCTTCCTGTCTTCCTCTCCAGTGTGTGTGTGTGTGTGTGTGTGTGTGTGTGTGTGTGTGTGTGTGTGTGTGTGTGTAAAGAGAGAGAGAAGGAGGGGGGGAGAGAGAGAGAGAGCTTTAGAGAGAGAGAGCTTTAGAGAGAGAGAGAGCTTTAAAATCAGCACTCAAGCCTTTTCTCTTCCTATCCCTATCCCAACCCCCCCCCCCCCAAACCAGCAGCAAAGCCACCAGCACTCGAGAGACAGAGGAAGATGAAATCTCTAGTCTGAGAAACAAGAGGAGGTAGATAAACATACCCCCCCCCTCTCTCCTTCATAATTTGTTAAAGTGTTCCCTTTGTGTTGTGTGGACTCTACTGTATTAAGCAAGTTTCACATCGTACTATCTCCAAAGAGGAGTCAACAGTCTCTTGGCGTGCAGGCAGTTGTTGCCTGCTTTAAATATTTTTTGGTGTGTTTGTTTGTTTGTTTGTTTGTTTGTTTGTTTGTTTGTTTCAAAACCGAGGGCCTGCCTGCGTTCAACAGATCCAAACCCAGTTCTCAGAGGGGAAAATGGAGTCAAGTCCGAAGTCACTGGCATTTAGGTCATCGGCCATTGACAGTCATAGGAGATGGGAATATCGTCCTTTCTCCAATGGAGACTCACCTGGGTATGCATCAACCACATCTAAGGGCAGGCCTGGGTTAGTACGGGGTGGTGGATGGGGAGGAAGGATCTGGAAAGAGCTTTGCGATGGGAAACTATGATCAGAATGTTGCACAGAAAACAAAATTTGTACTTAAAAAAAAAAAAGGCTCCCGATATCTATCCAAAAATGAAAGGAAATAAAAACCGACATCAGAACTTTACTAACTGCAAATGCTCCATCTCCCTGTATCCAACCACTCCACTCCCAGATAGGTAGATGATAGTTTGCACTTCTGTCCCAGTTGGGCTGTCGAGGTTAAGGGAAGGGGAACCACCTCTGTGGTTATGTGATCCACACACGAAATAAAATAAAAGGAGCGGATAAACGTGCCTGGCATTTTAAGATGCTCAATTTCTTTGCAAGCTTCATTTTGTTTCATTCTTTTAAAGGTTTACTTATTTATTTTCACTTACATTGAGTACACTAAAGCCCTTTTCACATACACAGGGCAGTAGAGTGCATGGGATATCCCTTTGCAGAGGGTTGTGAGCCACCATGTGGTTTCTGTGGAATCGAACTCAGGACCTCTGGAAGAGCAGAGCGGTGAGTGCTCTTAACCTCGGAGCCATCTCTCCAGCCCTTGACAAGCTTTATTTAACTAAACATTAAACATGAATCAGAAACGCCAAACCCTGTACATATATGGTCCAGATTCACCCTTACTTAGAAATCCCCGAGCTGGCAGGGCGAGGCTGGGAATTGAGAGTGAGCAAAAAGGGAGTCTGCCTCTTTCCCCCAGGGTGTGCTATCAACTCCATTACCATTTCCAAACAGCTGGGTGTGAGTCTAACTAAGGTTTCCTTCAGTCAGACATTTGCCAGGAGCCGGAGCCCTGACAGGACAGCGAGAGCGATGATCAGACATCATTTCACAGTGAAATCATCACTCGCTGATTTCAGGCAGAAAACTTTAGAAAACTCTAAACTCTAAAGAGGCACTGAAGCGTGCTAGGGCAGCAGCAGTACTTCCCCGACTGACCTTCAGGAACCTGCATATTCTCCAGCCCCGCCCCACCCCACCCCCTCTCAGCTAGCTCCTGTCCACCCCTCCCCCTCCCCCCACATACAGGGAGGAGGCCTTGTGTGTGTGTGGGGGGGGGGGGGGCGGCAGCGGGAAGATGCAACTCTCTCTTGAGAGAGAGTTCGGGTCTCCCAAACAAATACATAACTAGAAACTTCATTTATTTACTTTATTTCATCGAGCATACCGTGGAAGAGGGAAAAGGAACAGGGAAGCTAGGCCAACTGGTCGAGCTCCTCCTTTCGTTTTGTTTCAAAAAGGAAAGGAAAAGCCAAAGAACCCCCTCTTTTTGGTGAAAGGAACAGAATGGTGAAAGTTGAAACATCGGCTCGCCACTTAATACTTTGGCTTTTAATAAAAGGGACAGCAGATCGACTTCCGAGTTGATTAAGAGAGAGAGAAAGAGAGAGAGAGAGAGAGAGAGAGAGAGAGAGAGAGAGAGAGAGAGAATAAAAACCACAAAAAAACGTTTTGTCGACCAGCCTCCTTTTAAACCTCTGTTACACAGGAAGACTGGTCAACCTCATTCCCCCCTCCCCCCACTCACACACACACCCCTCCCCCTCCACGGAGAGGTTTAATGAGAGAAGAAAGGTAGAAGAAGAGAGTAAAGGCCAGTCATGAGCACGTGGAGAGAATTTGGGAGGGGAATGGGGAGAGAAGGGACAAAGGGGAAGAGGGGAAGAGAGGAAGAGCAAAAGAGCAAAGAGAGGAGCAAAGAGAGCCAACCTCATATTTTATTTTATTTTTTTTAAAGATTTATTTATTTTATTTATGCGTAAGAGTACACTGTAGCTATTTTCAGACACACCAGAAGAGAGCATCAGATCCCATTACAGATGGTTGTCAGCCACCTTGTGGTTGCTGGTAATTGAACTCAGGACCTCTGGGAGAAATTTGTGTGTGTGTGTGTGTGTGTGTGTGTGTGTGTGTGTGTGTGTGTGTGTGCCCGTTAGTTTAAAAATCTGCTGTAGACCTCCCTTTTAATATCTGTTTAACAAATATTTTTACCATATTTAAATTTTATTTATTTTATTTTACTTAAAAATAATAATGAATAAAGAGTCAATGTGAATAAACAATAAAACAAAAATCAAGGTGATCGGGGTTGGGGATTTAGCTCAGTGGTAGAGCGCTTGCCTAGCAAGAGTAAGGCCCTGGGTTCGGTCCCCAGCTCCGAAAAAAAGAAAAAAGAAAAAAAAAAAATCAAGGTGATCAACAGATACCGACGACTGACATGGAAAAAAGTTAATAGATCGCCATAAAAACAGAGTAAGTGCGATGTAAACAATAAAACAGATGGGATGGAGAGATGGCTCAGCGGTTAAGAGCACTGACCGCTCTCCCAGAGGTCCTGAGTTCAAATCCCAGCAACCACATGGTGGCTCACAACCATCTGTAATGAGACCTGATGCCCTCTTCTGGTGTGTCTGAAGACAGCTACAGTGTACTCACATGCGTTAAATAAATAAATTTAAAAAAAAAAGAAAACAATAAAGCAGAAATTAAGACGAGGGACACAGAAGGACAAGGGAGATAAAACAATTAAATGTTAACAGACATAAAGTGGGAACGACGGGGTTGGGGATTTAGCTCTGTGGTAGAGTGCTTGCCTAGCAAATGCAAGGCCCTGGATTCAGTCCCCAGCTCTGAAAAAAGAAAAAAGAAAAAAGAAAAAAAAAGAAAAGCGGGAACGAGATGAAGGGCAAATATAGACGACTGAAACGAAATGATGGAATAAATTTATAAAATAATAATAAAATACGAGTAAATACGAATAAATGGCAAACTGGACTTTAATAAATGTTTAAATCAAGGTGAATGACAAATACAATTTAGACAAAAAGGTTTTGAAAAATGAAAAGAAATAGAAAGCATATATGAATCAATAACAAGACTGAAGTCACAATGGCCTTGAAGTGACACGGACGACAAACGTGAAAAACATAAATGAAATAATTTCGACAGCCACGGACATTCACATGGTGTGTTGGGAAACACCGCAGTCTTTATTTGGCGAGTAAAAACGCCTCGGGGAACTCTGTACATAGGAGGCTGGGAGCATGAATCACTCTATCTATCTATCTATCTATCTATCTATCTATCTATCTATCTATCTATCTATCTATTATTTTTTATTTTTCTCTCCCTTACATCTTCCCACCATACCATACGTTTCTCCTTATACAAATCCATAGATTTATATATGTTCTTAATTTCATTTTTTTCCTCTGCCACACAGCCCACCACACAGAACCTCTAGATCTCGGGATCCCCTTCTGCCAGCACCAGTGGCAAGGGCACAGCTCCCCAGAGAATTAACTCGATCCGAACATAAGCGCGACAAGAAATTAAAAGTTAAATCGGAAGTGAAACTGAAAATGAAATTTTGGCCGAAAATAAAATAAAATGAAAGGTATAAGTTTTGTGACAATCAAATCATAAATCCCAATTGGGCAAAAAATAAAATTACAAAGTCAAAATTTTGTCCAGTCCACTGTGCTCCTGTGGAATCCCTCCCTGGAACTTGCTCGGTAGAGTAGTCTAGTCCCAAACTCACAGAGGTCTGCCCTGCCTTTCTCTGAAACCTACAGAGCCAGTCAAAACCTACAATCCTTTGTTGTTTGTTTGGCAGTTTGGCAGTTTGTTTGTTCCTGGACAAAAATGTGGGCTCTCTCTGATTCCTATATGTCTGCATGCCAGAAGAGGGCACCAGAACATAAGAGGACACACCACACAGCTCCTGAGAATCCAGAGGGTTTTTTTTTGTTTTGTTTGTTTTGTTTGTTTTTTCTTCCTCTTTTCTTTTTTTCCGGAGCTGGGGACCTTGCTCTTCCCAGGGCCTTGCGCTTGCTAGGCAAGCGCTCTACCACTGAGCTAAATCCCCAACCCCGAGAATCCAGGTTTTTGACCAAAACAAAAAACAACAACAGGGGCTGGAGAGATGGCTCAGCGGTTAAGAGCACTGACTGCTCTTCCAGACGTCCTGAGTTCAATTGCCAGCAACCACATGGTGGCTCACAACCATCTGTAATGAGATCTGATTGATCTCTTCTGGTGTGTCTGAAGATAACTGCAGCATACTCAGATAAATAAAAAACAAATCTAAAAAAATTAAAAACAACAACAAAAAACACAAAAACAAACAAACAAACAAAACCCCCAAAACTAACAACCTAGAGGGTAGATATCTGCCTGCCCAGGTCTTCTAGTGCTATTTAAGGCTTCCTGTAGATAATAAAGCTTGTGTATCTTTTATCCAGGAACAGAATCATCAAGGCAGGGTAGGAGAGAAGCCCTGTTTGGGATTAAACGTTTCTACAACGTAACAGGAGGAGGCGGAGGGAGAGGGGCTCCTCAGACATAAATCTAAAATAGTACAATGGATCATTTTGAAGGCGTGTGGGTGAGGGTGACTGGAGACAGAGTTTTTCTCTGAGTGAGTGTGGAACTCACTGTCCCTGAGCTCAGCCTGTGATGAGAGAGAGAGAGAGAGAGAGAGAGAGAGAGAGAGAGAGAGAGAGAGAGAGAGATCGAATTTTCTGTGTCTCTCTGTCTCTGTCTGTCTGTCTCTCTCTCTCTGTGTCTGTCTCTCTCTCTGTCTCCCTGTCTCTGTCTCTCTTCCTCTCTCTGTCTCTCTGTCTCTCTCTGTCTCTGTCTCTCCCCCCTCCCCCATGCGTGTGTTTGTGTGTTCAACCGAGGAGGCAATGGCAGATAAATGTCTGCCCCTCCTCTGTAAGCCAGGCCACTCCATTACTGCCTTTCCTTTTTCTTAGTTTGTTTGGTTTATTCCAAGTTAATTGTATCTGTTTCTTTATTTTCCTCCTCATTTCTTTAGTTGAGTCAGGGGTCTTTGCACAAAAGCCCTGGAAATCAGTACCTGGATCAGGTCTGCAGCCTGCTCACAGAGTTCTACCCACCTTCACCTCTCAAGTGATGCAATCAAAGACATGCAGCACCACACCTGGCTTCTTTTCACATGTACATTTACTTTAGTTCCAATGCTCATTCAGGTCTGAGAGACGGGGGAGGGAAGGAGGGAAGAGAGACAGAGAGTGACAGAGAAACAGTTGACCGAGAGGGAGAATTGTAGGTTAATTATTGTTCCGTCTCCTCAATCACGGTCTACTGGTCGCCATCGTGGCAACCATGCCCCGCAACCCTACCTTCGGTAAGATCAAGCATAATGGCGGCAACCATATAATTCCTGCTTAGTCGCACTGAACACTCCGGTCATCACTACCTGTGGAGAATTGTAAGGGGGCTCCTCTGGTCTAGAGAGTAGTACCCTTGAATGAAATGAGGATCACAGCAAGCATTATTTGTTTTGAGATATAAGATGTGGAAAGAACTATATGTGTGGATTTACAGACAGACAGACAGACAGACAGACAGACAGACAGACAGACAGAGAGGACAGGACAGGACAGGACAGGACAGGACAGGACAGGACAGGAGAAAAAAAACAAGAACACAAACAAAAACTCAAAATGGAAGTCCGGTTCCAAATAGTCTCTGTCTGCCCTGTCGCTCTAGTGTTGGTGGTCCAGGTTATAAAAAGCTTATACATGGGTGGGTGCGGGAAGTGCTGCTGGGTGTTCAGTTCAGGTCCAAGATTATTGCGGGTAACTAGACAACAAAGAAAGCAGTTAGACTGACTCCTACAGTGTTCGGTTTCTGAGTGTGTTATCACACAGAAGAGCCTAACAGAATATGTAATGAATTCTGGCAGCAACAGCAGAAACAACCAATGAGAAAGTGTCCTTATAATACTAGCAACTGCAACAAAATGGCAGACTAGCCAGCTAACAGTTCCCTAGCCATTAACTCATCTGACATAGGCCTTCTTCACGTTGCATCTAGATAGGTCTTCCTGTCTTCCTCTCCAGTGTGTGTGTGTGTGTGTGTGTGTGTGTGTGTGTGTGTGTGTGTGTGTGTGTGTGTAAAGAGAGAGAAAGGGGGGGGGGGAGAGAGAGAGAGAGCTTTAGAGGAGAGAGAGCTTTAGAGAGAGAGAGAGCTTTAAAATCAGCACTCAAGCCTTTTCTCTTCCTATCCCTATCCCAACCCCCCCCCCCCCAAACCAGCAGCAAAGCCACCAGCACTCGAGAGACAGAGGAAGATGAAATCTCTAGTCTGAGAAACAAGAGGAGGTAGATAAACATACCCCCCCCCCTCTCTCCTTCATAATTTGTTAAAGTGTTCCCTTTGTGTTGTGTGGACTCTACTGTATTAAGCAAGTTTCACATCGTACTATCTCCAAAGAGGAGTCAACAGTCTCTTGGCGTGCAGGCAGTTGTTGCCTGCTTTAAATATTTTTTGGTGTGTTTGTTTGTTTGTTTGTTTGTTTGTTTGTTTGTTTGTTTCAAAACCGAGGGCCTGCCTGCGTTCAACAGATCCAAACCCAGTTCTCAGAGGGGAAAATGGAGTCAAGTCCGAAGTCACTGGCATTTAGGTCATCGGCCATTGACAGTCATAGGAGATGGGAATATCGTCCTTTCTCCAATGGAGACTCACCTGGGTATGCATCAACCACATCTAAGGGCAGGCCTGGGTTAGTACGGGGTGGTGGATGGGGAGGAAGGATCTGGAAAGAGCTTTGCGATGGGAAACTATGATCAGAATGTTGCACAGAAAACAAAATTTGTACTTAAAAAAAAAAAGGCTCCCGATATCTATCCAAAAATGAAAGGAAATAAAAACCGACATCAGAACTTTACTAACTGCAAATGCTCCATCTCCCTGTATCCAACCACTCCACTCCCAGATAGGTAGATGATAGTTTGCACTTCTGTCCCAGTTGGGCTGTCGAGGTTAAGGGAAGGGGAACCACCTCTGTGGTTATGTGATCCACACACGAAATAAAATAAAAGGAGCGGATAAACGTGCCTGGCATTTTAAGATGCTCAATTTCTTTGCAAGCTTCATTTTGTTTCATTCTTTTAAAGGTTTACTTATTTATTTTCACTTACATTGAGTACACTAAAGCCCTTTTCACATACACAGGGCAGTAGAGTGCATGGGATATCCCTTTGCAGAGGGTTGTGAGCCACCATGTGGTTTCTGTGGAATCGAACTCAGGACCTCTGGAAGAGCAGAGCGGTGAGTGCTCTTAACCTCGGAGCCATCTCTCCAGCCCTTGACAAGCTTATTTAACTAAACATTAAACATGAATCAGAAACGCCAA
>NW_028238813.1:0-12500 GCF_021556685.1 Rattus norvegicus
GTGGAATCGAACTCAGGACCTCTGGAAGAGCAGAGCGGTGAGTGCTCTTAACCTCGGAGCCATCTCTCCAGCCCTTGACAAGCTTTATTTAACTAAACATTAAACATGAATCAGAAACGCCAAACCCTGTACATATATGGTCCAGATTCACCCCTTACTTAGAAATCCCCGAGCTGGCAGGGCGAGGCTGGGAATTGAGAGTGAGCAAAAAGGGAGTCTGCCTCTTTCCCCCAGGGTGTGCTATCAACCTCCATTACCATTTCCAAACAGCTGGGTGTGAGTCTAACTAAGGTTTCCTTCAGTCAGACATTTGCCAGGAGCCGGAGCCCTGACAGGACAGCGAGAGCGATGATCAGACATCATTTCACAGTGAAATCATCACTCGCTGATTTTCAGGCAGAAAACTTTAGAAAACTCTAAACTCTAAAGAGGCACTGAAGCGTGCTAGGGCAGCAGCAGTACTTCCCCGACTGACCTTCAGGAACCTGCATATTCTCCAGCCCCGCCCCACCCCACCCCCCTCTCAGCTAGCTCCTGTCCACCCCTCCCCCTCCCCCCACATACAGGGAGGAGGCCTTGTGTGTGTGTGTGGGGGGGGGGGGGCGGCAGCGGGAAGATGCAACTCTCTCTTGAGAGAGAGTTCGGGTCTCCCAAACAAATACATAACTAGAAACTTCATTTATTTACTTTATTTCATCGAGCATACCGTGGAAGAGGGAAAAGGAACAGGGAAGCTAGGCCAACTGGTCGAGCTCCTCCTTTCGTTTTTGTTTCAAAAAAGGAAAGGAAAAGCCAAAGAACCCCCTCTTTTTGGTGAAAGGAACAGAATGGTGAAAGTTGAAACATCGGCTCGCCACTTAATACTTTGGCTTTTAATAAAAGGGACAGCAGATCGACTTCCGAGTTGATTAAGAGAGAGAGAAAGAGAGAGAGAGAGAGAGAGAGAGAGAGAGAGAGAGAGAGAGAGAGAGAATAAAAACCACAAAAAAAAAACGTTTTGTCGACCAGCCTCCTTTTTAAACCTCTGTTACACAGGAAGACTGGTCAACCTCATTCCCCCCTCCCCCCCACTCACACACACACCCCTCCCCCTCCACGGAGAGGTTTAATGAGAGAAGAAAGGTAGAAGAAGAGAGTAAAGGCCAGTCATGAGCACGTGGAGAGAATTTGGGAGGGGAATGGGGAGAGAAGGGACAAAGGGGAAGAGGGGAAGAGAGGAAGAGCAAAAGAGCAAAGAGAGGAGCAAAGAGAGCCAACCTCATATTTTATTTTATTTTTTTTAAAGATTTATTTATTTTATTTATGCGTAAGAGTACACTGTAGCTATTTTCAGACACACCAGAAGAGAGCATCAGATCCCATTACAGATGGTTGTCAGCCACCTTGTGGTTGCTGGTAATTGAACTCAGGACCTCTGGGAGAAATTTGTGTGTGTGTGTGTGTGTGTGTGTGTGTGTGTGTGTGTGTGTGTGTGCCCGTTAGTTTAAAAATCTGCTGTAGACCTCCCTTTTAATATCTGTTTAACAAATATTTTTACCATATTTAAATTTTATTTATTTTATTTTACTTAAAAATAATAATGAATAAAGAGTCAATGTGAATAAACAATAAAACAAAAATCAAGGTGATCGGGGTTGGGGATTTAGCTCAGTGGTAGAGCGCTTGCCTAGCAAGAGTAAGGCCCTGGGTTCGGTCCCCAGCTCCGAAAAAAAGAAAAAAGAAAAAAAAAAAATCAAGGTGATCAACAGATACCGACGACTGACATGGAAAAAAGTTAATAGATCGCCATAAAAACAGAGTAAGTGCGATGTAAACAATAAAACAGATGGGATGGAGAGATGGCTCAGCGGTTAAGAGCACTGACCGCTCTCCCAGAGGTCCTGAGTTCAAATCCCAGCAACCACATGGTGGCTCACAACCATCTGTAATGAGACCTGATGCCCTCTTCTGGTGTGTCTGAAGACAGCTACAGTGTACTCACATGCGTTAAATAAATAAATTTAAAAAAAAAAGAAAACAATAAAGCAGAAATTAAGACGAGGGACACAGAAGGACAAGGGAGATAAAACAATTAAATGTTAACAGACATAAAGTGGGAACGACGGGGTTGGGGATTTAGCTCTGTGGTAGAGTGCTTGCCTAGCAAATGCAAGGCCCTGGATTCAGTCCCCAGCTCTGAAAAAAGAAAAAAGAAAAAAGAAAAAAAAAGAAAAGCGGGAACGAGATGAAGGGCAAATATAGACGACTGAAACGAAATGATGGAATAAATTTATAAAATAATAATAAAATACGAGTAAATACGAATAAATGGCAAACTGGACTTTAATAAATGTTTAAATCAAGGTGAATGACAAATACAATTTAGACAAAAAGGTTTTGAAAAATGAAAAGAAATAGAAAGCATATATGAATCAATAACAAGACTGAAGTCACAATGGCCTTGAAGTGACACGGACGACAAACGTGAAAAACATAAATGAAATAATTTCGACAGCCACGGACATTCACATGGTGTGTTGGGAAACACCGCAGTCTTTATTTGGCGAGTAAAAACGCCTCGGGGAACTCTGTACATAGGAGGCTGGGAGCATGAATCACTCTATCTATCTATCTATCTATCTATCTATCTATCTATCTATCTATCTATCTATCTATTTTTTATTTTTCTCTCCCTTACATCTTCCCACCATACCATACGTTTCTCCTTATACAAATCCATAGATTTATATATGTTCTTAATTTCATTTTTTTCCTCTGCCACACAGCCCACCACACAGAACCTCTAGATCTCGGGATCCCCTTCTGCCAGCACCAGTGGCAAGGGCACAGCTCCCCAGAGAATTAACTCGATCCGAACATAAGCGCGACAAGAAATTAAAAGTTAAATCGGAAGTGAAACTGAAAATGAAATTTTGGCCGAAAATAAAATAAAATGAAAGGTATAAGTTTTGTGACAATCAAATCATAAATCCCAATTGGGCAAAAAATAAAATTACAAAGTCAAAATTTTGTCCAGTCCACTGTGCTCCTGTGGAATCCCTCCCTGGAACTTGCTCGGTAGAGTAGTCTAGTCCCAAACTCACAGAGGTCTGCCCTGCCTTTCTCTGAAACCTACAGAGCCAGTCAAAACCTACAATCCTTTGTTGTTTGTTTGGCAGTTTGGCAGTTTGTTTGTTCCTGGACAAAAATGTGGGCTCTCTCTGATTCCTATATGTCTGCATGCCAGAAGAGGGCACCAGAACATAAGAGGACACACCACACAGCTCCTGAGAATCCAGAGGGTTTTTTTTTGTTTTGTTTGTTTTGTTTGTTTTTTCTTCCTCTTTTCTTTTTTTCCGGAGCTGGGGACCTTGCTCTTCCCAGGGCCTTGCGCTTGCTAGGCAAGCGCTCTACCACTGAGCTAAATCCCCAACCCCGAGAATCCAGGTTTTTGACCAAAACAAAAAACAACAACAGGGGCTGGAGAGATGGCTCAGCGGTTAAGAGCACTGACTGCTCTTCCAGACGTCCTGAGTTCAATTGCCAGCAACCACATGGTGGCTCACAACCATCTGTAATGAGATCTGATTGATCTCTTCTGGTGTGTCTGAAGATAACTGCAGCATACTCAGATAAATAAAAAACAAATCTAAAAAAATTAAAAACAACAACAAAAAACACAAAAACAAACAAACAAACAAAACCCCCAAAACTAACAACCTAGAGGGTAGATATCTGCCTGCCCAGGTCTTCTAGTGCTATTTAAGGCTTCCTGTAGATAATAAAGCTTGTGTATCTTTTATCCAGGAACAGAATCATCAAGGCAGGGTAGGAGAGAAGCCCTGTTTGGGATTAAACGTTTCTACAACGTAACAGGAGGAGGCGGAGGGAGAGGGGCTCCTCAGACATAAATCTAAAATAGTACAATGGATCATTTTGAAGGCGTGTGGGTGAGGGTGACTGGAGACAGAGTTTTTCTCTGAGTGAGTGTGGAACTCACTGTCCCTGAGCTCAGCCTGTGATGAGAGAGAGAGAGAGAGAGAGAGAGAGAGAGAGAGAGAGAGAGAGAGAGATCGAATTTTCTGTGTCTCTCTGTCTCTGTCTGTCTGTCTCTCTCTCTCTGTGTCTGTCTCTCTCTCTGTCTCCCTGTCTCTGTCTCTCTTCCTCTCTCTGTCTCTCTGTCTCTCTCTGTCTCTGTCTCTCCCCCCTCCCCCATGCGTGTGTTTGTGTGTTCAACCGAGGAGGCAATGGCAGATAAATGTCTGCCCCTCCTCTGTAAGCCAGGCCACTCCATTACTGCCTTTCCTTTTTCTTAGTTTGTTTGGTTTATTCCAAGTTAATTGTATCTGTTTCTTTATTTTCCTCCTCATTTCTTTAGTTGAGTCAGGGGTCTTTGCACAAAAGCCCTGGAAATCAGTACCTGGATCAGGTCTGCAGCCTGCTCACAGAGTTCTACCCACCTTCACCTCTCAAGTGATGCAATCAAAGACATGCAGCACCACACCTGGCTTCTTTTCACATGTACATTTACTTTAGTTCCAATGCTCATTCAGGTCTGAGAGACGGGGGAGGGAAGGAGGGAAGAGAGACAGAGAGTGACAGAGAAACAGTTGACCGAGAGGGAGAATTGTAGGTTAATTATTGTTCCGTCTCCTCAATCACGGTCTACTGGTCGCCATCGTGGCAACCATGCCCCGCAACCCTACCTTCGGTAAGATCAAGCATAATGGCGGCAACCATATAATTCCTGCTTAGTCGCACTGAACACTCCGGTCATCACTACCTGTGGAGAATTGTAAGGGGGCTCCTCTGGTCTAGAGAGTAGTACCCTTGAATGAAATGAGGATCACAGCAAGCATTATTTGTTTTGAGATATAAGATGTGGAAAGAACTATATGTGTGGATTTACAGACAGACAGACAGACAGACAGACAGACAGACAGACAGAGAGGACAGGACAGGACAGGACAGGACAGGACAGGACAGGACAGGAGAAAAAAACAAGAACACAAACAAAAACTCAAAATGGAAGTCCGGTTCCAAATAGTCTCTGTCTGCCCTGTCGCTCTAGTGTTGGTGGTCCAGGTTATAAAAGCTTATACATGGGTGGGTGCGGGAAGTGCTGCTGGGTGTTCAGTTCAGGTCCAAGATTATTGCGGGTAACTAGACAACAAAGAAAGCAGTTAGACTGACTCCTACAGTGTTCGGTTTCTGAGTGTGTTATCACACAGAAGAGCCTAACAGAATATGTAATGAATTCTGGCAGCAACAGCAGAAACAACCAATGAGAAAGTGTCCTTATAATACTAGCAACTGCAACAAAATGGCAGACTAGCCAGCTAACAGTTCCCTAGCCATTAACTCATCTGACATAGGCCTTCTTCACGTTGCATCTAGATAGGTCTTCCTGTCTTCCTCTCCAGTGTGTGTGTGTGTGTGTGTGTGTGTGTGTGTGTGTGTGTGTGTGTGTGTGTGTAAAGAGAGAGAGAAGGAGGGGGGGAGAGAGAGAGAGAGCTTTAGAGAGAGAGAGCTTTAGAGAGAGAGAGAGCTTTAAAATCAGCACTCAAGCCTTTTCTCTTCCTATCCCTATCCCAACCCCCCCCCCCCAAACCAGCAGCAAAGCCACCAGCACTCGAGAGACAGAGGAAGATGAAATCTCTAGTCTGAGAAACAAGAGGAGGTAGATAAACATACCCCCCCCCTCTCTCCTTCATAATTTGTTAAAGTGTTCCCTTTGTGTTGTGTGGACTCTACTGTATTAAGCAAGTTTCACATCGTACTATCTCCAAAGAGGAGTCAACAGTCTCTTGGCGTGCAGGCAGTTGTTGCCTGCTTTAAATATTTTTTGGTGTGTTTGTTTGTTTGTTTGTTTGTTTGTTTGTTTGTTTGTTTCAAAACCGAGGGCCTGCCTGCGTTCAACAGATCCAAACCCAGTTCTCAGAGGGGAAAATGGAGTCAAGTCCGAAGTCACTGGCATTTAGGTCATCGGCCATTGACAGTCATAGGAGATGGGAATATCGTCCTTTCTCCAATGGAGACTCACCTGGGTATGCATCAACCACATCTAAGGGCAGGCCTGGGTTAGTACGGGGTGGTGGATGGGGAGGAAGGATCTGGAAAGAGCTTTGCGATGGGAAACTATGATCAGAATGTTGCACAGAAAACAAAATTTGTACTTAAAAAAAAAAAAGGCTCCCGATATCTATCCAAAAATGAAAGGAAATAAAAACCGACATCAGAACTTTACTAACTGCAAATGCTCCATCTCCCTGTATCCAACCACTCCACTCCCAGATAGGTAGATGATAGTTTGCACTTCTGTCCCAGTTGGGCTGTCGAGGTTAAGGGAAGGGGAACCACCTCTGTGGTTATGTGATCCACACACGAAATAAAATAAAAGGAGCGGATAAACGTGCCTGGCATTTTAAGATGCTCAATTTCTTTGCAAGCTTCATTTTGTTTCATTCTTTTAAAGGTTTACTTATTTATTTTCACTTACATTGAGTACACTAAAGCCCTTTTCACATACACAGGGCAGTAGAGTGCATGGGATATCCCTTTGCAGAGGGTTGTGAGCCACCATGTGGTTTCTGTGGAATCGAACTCAGGACCTCTGGAAGAGCAGAGCGGTGAGTGCTCTTAACCTCGGAGCCATCTCTCCAGCCCTTGACAAGCTTTATTTAACTAAACATTAAACATGAATCAGAAACGCCAAACCCTGTACATATATGGTCCAGATTCACCCTTACTTAGAAATCCCCGAGCTGGCAGGGCGAGGCTGGGAATTGAGAGTGAGCAAAAAGGGAGTCTGCCTCTTTCCCCCAGGGTGTGCTATCAACTCCATTACCATTTCCAAACAGCTGGGTGTGAGTCTAACTAAGGTTTCCTTCAGTCAGACATTTGCCAGGAGCCGGAGCCCTGACAGGACAGCGAGAGCGATGATCAGACATCATTTCACAGTGAAATCATCACTCGCTGATTTCAGGCAGAAAACTTTAGAAAACTCTAAACTCTAAAGAGGCACTGAAGCGTGCTAGGGCAGCAGCAGTACTTCCCCGACTGACCTTCAGGAACCTGCATATTCTCCAGCCCCGCCCCACCCCACCCCCTCTCAGCTAGCTCCTGTCCACCCCTCCCCCTCCCCCCACATACAGGGAGGAGGCCTTGTGTGTGTGTGGGGGGGGGGGGGGCGGCAGCGGGAAGATGCAACTCTCTCTTGAGAGAGAGTTCGGGTCTCCCAAACAAATACATAACTAGAAACTTCATTTATTTACTTTATTTCATCGAGCATACCGTGGAAGAGGGAAAAGGAACAGGGAAGCTAGGCCAACTGGTCGAGCTCCTCCTTTCGTTTTGTTTCAAAAAGGAAAGGAAAAGCCAAAGAACCCCCTCTTTTTGGTGAAAGGAACAGAATGGTGAAAGTTGAAACATCGGCTCGCCACTTAATACTTTGGCTTTTAATAAAAGGGACAGCAGATCGACTTCCGAGTTGATTAAGAGAGAGAGAAAGAGAGAGAGAGAGAGAGAGAGAGAGAGAGAGAGAGAGAGAGAGAGAGAGATAAAAACCACAAAAAAACGTTTTGTCGACCAGCCTCCTTTTAAACCTCTGTTACACAGGAAGACTGGTCAACCTCATTCCCCCCTCCCCCCACTCACACACACACCCCTCCCCCTCCACGGAGAGGTTTAATGAGAGAAGAAAGGTAGAAGAAGAGAGTAAAGGCCAGTCATGAGCACGTGGAGAGAATTTGGGAGGGGAATGGGGAGAGAAGGGACAAAGGGGAAGAGGGGAAGAGAGGAAGAGCAAAAGAGCAAAGAGAGGAGCAAAGAGAGCCAACCTCATATTTTATTTTATTTTTTTTAAAGATTTATTTATTTTATTTATGCGTAAGAGTACACTGTAGCTATTTTCAGACACACCAGAAGAGAGCATCAGATCCCATTACAGATGGTTGTCAGCCACCTTGTGGTTGCTGGTAATTGAACTCAGGACCTCTGGGAGAAATTTGTGTGTGTGTGTGTGTGTGTGTGTGTGTGTGTGTGTGTGTGTGTGTGTGCCCGTTAGTTTAAAAATCTGCTGTAGACCTCCCTTTTAATATCTGTTTAACAAATATTTTTACCATATTTAAATTTTATTTATTTTATTTTACTTAAAAATAATAATGAATAAAGAGTCAATGTGAATAAACAATAAAACAAAAATCAAGGTGATCGGGGTTGGGGATTTAGCTCAGTGGTAGAGCGCTTGCCTAGCAAGAGTAAGGCCCTGGGTTCGGTCCCCAGCTCCGAAAAAAAGAAAAAAGAAAAAAAAAAAATCAAGGTGATCAACAGATACCGACGACTGACATGGAAAAAAGTTAATAGATCGCCATAAAAACAGAGTAAGTGCGATGTAAACAATAAAACAGATGGGATGGAGAGATGGCTCAGCGGTTAAGAGCACTGACCGCTCTCCCAGAGGTCCTGAGTTCAAATCCCAGCAACCACATGGTGGCTCACAACCATCTGTAATGAGACCTGATGCCCTCTTCTGGTGTGTCTGAAGACAGCTACAGTGTACTCACATGCGTTAAATAAATAAATTTAAAAAAAAAAGAAAACAATAAAGCAGAAATTAAGACGAGGGACACAGAAGGACAAGGGAGATAAAACAATTAAATGTTAACAGACATAAAGTGGGAACGACGGGGTTGGGGATTTAGCTCTGTGGTAGAGTGCTTGCCTAGCAAATGCAAGGCCCTGGATTCAGTCCCCAGCTCTGAAAAAAGAAAAAAGAAAAAAGAAAAAAAAAGAAAAGCGGGAACGAGATGAAGGGCAAATATAGACGACTGAAACGAAATGATGGAATAAATTTATAAAATAATAATAAAATACGAGTAAATACGAATAAATGGCAAACTGGACTTTAATAAATGTTTAAATCAAGGTGAATGACAAATACAATTTAGACAAAAAGGTTTTGAAAAATGAAAAGAAATAGAAAGCATATATGAATCAATAACAAGACTGAAGTCACAATGGCCTTGAAGTGACACGGACGACAAACGTGAAAAACATAAATGAAATAATTTCGACAGCCACGGACATTCACATGGTGTGTTGGGAAACACCGCAGTCTTTATTTGGCGAGTAAAAACGCCTCGGGGAACTCTGTACATAGGAGGCTGGGAGCATGAATCACTCTATCTATCTATCTATCTATCTATCTATCTATCTATCTATCTATCTATCTATTTTTTATTTTTCTCTCCCTTACATCTTCCCACCATACCATACGTTTCTCCTTATACAAATCCATAGATTTATATATGTTCTTAATTTCATTTTTTTCCTCTGCCACACAGCCCACCACACAGAACCTCTAGATCTCGGGATCCCCTTCTGCCAGCACCAGTGGCAAGGGCACAGCTCCCCAGAGAATTAACTCGATCCGAACATAAGCGCGACAAGAAATTAAAAGTTAAATCGGAAGTGAAACTGAAAATGAAATTTTGGCCGAAAATAAAATAAAATGAAAGGTATAAGTTTTGTGACAATCAAATCATAAATCCCAATTGGGCAAAAAATAAAATTACAAAGTCAAAATTTTGTCCAGTCCACTGTGCTCCTGTGGAATCCCTCCCTGGAACTTGCTCGGTAGAGTAGTCTAGTCCCAAACTCACAGAGGTCTGCCCTGCCTTTCTCTGAAACCTACAGAGCCAGTCAAAACCTACAATCCTTTGTTGTTTGTTTGGCAGTTTGGCAGTTTGTTTGTTCCTGGACAAAAATGTGGGCTCTCTCTGATTCCTATATGTCTGCATGCCAGAAGAGGGCACCAGAACATAAGAGGACACACCACACAGCTCCTGAGAATCCAGAGGGTTTTTTTTTGTTTTGTTTGTTTTGTTTGTTTTTTCTTCCTCTTTTCTTTTTTTCCGGAGCTGGGGACCTTGCTCTTCCCAGGGCCTTGCGCTTGCTAGGCAAGCGCTCTACCACTGAGCTAAATCCCCAACCCCGAGAATCCAGGTTTTTGACCAAAACAAAAAACAACAACAGGGGCTGGAGAGATGGCTCAGCGGTTAAGAGCACTGACTGCTCTTCCAGACGTCCTGAGTTCAATTGCCAGCAACCACATGGTGGCTCACAACCATCTGTAATGAGATCTGATTGATCTCTTCTGGTGTGTCTGAAGATAACTGCAGCATACTCAGATAAATAAAAAACAAATCTAAAAAAATTAAAAACAACAACAAAAAACACAAAAACAAACAAACAAACAAAACCCCCAAAACTAACAACCTAGAGGGTAGATATCTGCCTGCCCAGGTCTTCTAGTGCTATTTAAGGCTTCCTGTAGATAATAAAGCTTGTGTATCTTTTATCCAGGAACAGAATCATCAAGGCAGGGTAGGAGAGAAGCCCTGTTTGGGATTAAACGTTTCTACAACGTAACAGGAGGAGGCGGAGGGAGAGGGGCTCCTCAGACATAAATCTAAAATAGTACAATGGATCATTTTGAAGGCGTGTGGGTGAGGGTGACTGGAGACAGAGTTTTTCTCTGAGTGAGTGTGGAACTCACTGTCCCTGAGCTCAGCCTGTGATGAGAGAGAGAGAGAGAGAGAGAGAGAGAGAGAGAGAGAGAGAGAGATCGAATTTTCTGTGTCTCTCTGTCTCTGTCTGTCTGTCTCTCTCTCTCTGTGTCTGTCTCTCTCTCTGTCTCCCTGTCTCTGTCTCTCTTCCTCTCTCTGTCTCTCTGTCTCTCTCTGTCTCTGTCTCTCCCCCCTCCCCCATGCGTGTGTTTGTGTGTTCAACCGAGGAGGCAATGGCAGATAAATGTCTGCCCCTCCTCTGTAAGCCAGGCCACTCCATTACTGCCTTTCCTTTTTCTTAGTTTGTTTGGTTTATTCCAAGTTAATTGTATCTGTTTCTTTATTTTCCTCCTCATTTCTTTAGTTGAGTCAGGGGTCTTTGCACAAAAGCCCTGGAAATCAGTACCTGGATCAGGTCTGCAGCCTGCTCACAGAGTTCTACCCACCTTCACCTCTCAAGTGATGCAATCAAAGACATGCAGCACCACACCTGGCTTCTTTTCACATGTACATTTACTTTAGTTCCAATGCTCATTCAGGTCTGAGAGACGGGGGAGGGAAGGAGGGAAGAGAGACAGAGAGTGACAGAGAAACAGTTGACCGAGAGGGAGAATTGTAGGTTAATTATTGTTCCGTCTCCTCAATCACGGTCTACTGGTCGCCATCGTGGCAACCATGCCCCGCAACCCTACCTTCGGTAAGATCAAGCATAATGGCGGCAACCATATAATTCCTGCTTAGTCGCACTGAACACTCCGGTCATCACTACCTGTGGAGAATTGTAAGGGGGCTCCTCTGGTCTAGAGAGTAGTACCCTTGAATGAAATGAGGATCACAGCAAGCATTATTTGTTTTGAGATATAAGATGTGGAAAGAACTATATGTGTGGATTTACAGACAGACAGACAGACAGACAGACAGACAGACAGACAGAGAGGACAGGACAGGACAGGACAGGACAGGACAGGACAGGACAGGAGAAAAAAACAAGAACACAAACAAAAACTCAAAATGGAAGTCCGGTTCCAAATAGTCTCTGTCTGCCCTGTCGCTCTAGTGTTGGTGGTCCAGGTTATAAAAGCTTATACATGGGTGGGTGCGGGAAGTGCTGCTGGGTGTTCAGTTCAGGTCCAAGATTATTGCGGGTAACTAGACAACAAAGAAAGCAGTTAGACTGACTCCTACAGTGTTCGGTTTCTGAGTGTGTTATCACACAGAAGAGCCTAACAGAATATGTAATGAATTCTGGCAGCAACAGCAGAAACAACCAATGAGAAAGTGTCCTTATAATACTAGCAACTGCAACAAAATGGCAGACTAGCCAGCTAACAGTTCCCTAGCCATTAACTCATCTGACATAGGCCTTCTTCACGTTGCATCTAGATAGGTCTTCCTGTCTTCCTCTCCAGTGTGTGTGTGTGTGTGTGTGTGTGTGTGTGTGTGTGTGTGTGTGTGTGTGTGTGTGTAAAGAGAGAGAGAAGGAGGGGGGGAGAGAGAGAGAGAGCTTTAGAGAGAGAGAGCTTTAGAGAGAGAGAGAGCTTTAAAATCAGCACTCAAGCCTTTTCTCTTCCTATCCCTATCCCAACCCCCCCCCCCCAAACCAGCAGCAAAGCCACCAGCACTCGAGAGACAGAGGAAGATGAAATCTCTAGTCTGAGAAACAAGAGGAGGTAGATAAACATACCCCCCCCCTCTCTCCTTCATAATTTGTTAAAGTGTTCCCTTTGTGTTGTGTGGACTCTACTGTATTAAGCAAGTTTCACATCGTACTATCTCCAAAGAGGAGTCAACAGTCTCTTGGCGTGCAGGCAGTTGTTGCCTGCTTTAAATATTTTTTGGTGTGTTTGTTTGTTTGTTTGTTTGTTTGTTTGTTTGTTTGTTTGTTTCAAAACCGAGGGCCTGCCTGCGTTCAACAGATCCAAACCCAGTTCTCAGAGGGGAAAATGGAGTCAA
>NW_028238813.1:15000-20000 GCF_021556685.1 Rattus norvegicus
AGGGGAAAATGGAAACAATTCCATAGTCTCTGGCAATGAAGTCATCTCCCATTGAAAACCACAGGAGAGGGGAATATTGTCCTCAACTAGGCATATATCAACCAGTATTTCACAGGCAGACCTTCAGGGAGGTGCAGATTCACCAGCCCTACCCTCCCTCCCATCCCCCCAGCATCCCTGCTCATCTCCTGTCCACCATTTGTTGATTCATTGTTGCTGTTGCTGTTGCTGCTGCTGTTGTTGTTGTTGTTGTTGTTGTTGTTGTTGTTGTTGTTGTTGTTGTTGTTCCTGGTGTGAAGAACACTGTGAGGTAGCCTTCCTCTAATAAACCCTCTGGTCTTTAGGGATCCTTCACCCACTCACTCTCTGCCAGACTGAGTTCACAGCAGAAAACGCGTTTTTGAGAGAAACATGTTCCTGGTCCTGTGTGCCCATATTGAGGGAGGCATGAGAAAGGGATAACAAGGAAGGGAGACCCGGCAGTGGTAGGGGGCTGGGATGGGGTCGGGGGTGGGTGTCCTAGCTTGCTAATCCAACTGACCCACTTGCTGTGTAAATAAATATTTTGCATTCTGTGTCCCTTGTTTGATTTCTCACTAAATTCCAGATTGTCAATCTCCCTGTGTCGATTGCACAAGAACCCAAATGGGGATGCTGGGTGGTGAGCTGATTCCTCCCTAGAACACCTGTGCACTCTCTCATAGTCTCTAAGCTCCTTGCTGGACTCTTTTGGGCTTGGACCTGGCTGTCTGTAAGCCAGGAAGGAAGGAAGGAAGGGAGGGAGGGAGGGAGGGAGGGAGGGAGGGAGGGAACAGGCCTCAGTTGAGAATCCCAATTTTCTAGTTCACTGCATCTGATGGCTGGCTGACCCTTCCAGGTGAATTGTATTTTTTTTTTTCCTTTTCACTCCTTTATTTGAGTCAGGGGTGTCTGCACATAGACCTGGAAATCAGTACCTAGATCAGGCCTGCCTGCCTGCCTGCCTGCCTGCCTGCCTGCCTGCCTGCCTGCCTGCCTTCCTCTATCTCACAGAGACACAGTTCTAAACACCTCTGCCTCTTGAATGATGGAAATAAAGACATGCACGAACACCTGGCTTCCTTTCATTGTACATTTAGCCTAATTTCAGTTTTATTCATGTCTGGGAGGGAGACTTGCTTGTGTGCTGTAGTTCAATTCCTTTCACTGTGTGGTTTCCCCACCACCTTGGCCACCATGCCACGTGGAAGAGAAGAAGAGATGAACCATATTGTTGGCACCCATATAACAAACACTTGGTTGCTTCCTCTGAGCCCTCTGAGTATCCTTACATCTCTGTATTTTAAAGTGGTTTTGTTTTGTTTTTTATTGCTGTCAAACTCTCTCTCTCTCTCTCTCTCTCTCTCTCTCTCTCTCTCTATCTATCTATCTATCTATATGTGTGTGTGTGTGTGTGTGTGTGTGTGTGTGTGTGTGTGTGTGTGTGTATTTTTTTTCTTCCCCCAGAGCTGAGGACTGAACCCAGGTCCTTGAGCTTGCTAGGCAAGGACTCTACCACTGAGCTAAAACCCCAACCCCTATCTCTGTGTTTTAAAAAGTAGACTCTGGAGCAATACCGGGCAGGTCTCCAAGGCGGGTCCTTCGCTTTATTTTATTCTTTTTGTTTTTAATTGTTAAAGATTTGTTTGTTTGTTTGTTTGTTTTATGTCTATTCGAGTACCCTGTAGGTGTCTTCAGACACCCCAGAAGAGGGCATGATTGACAATTACAGATGGTTGCAAGCCGCCATGTGTTGGCTGGGTATTGAACTCAGGACCGCTGTAAGAGCAATCAGTGCTCTTAACGACGGTGCCATCTCTCCATCCACCTACTTTATTTTATTCTCTATGCTCTCTTGTGCGAGTCAAGGTCAAGCAGGCAAGAAACACCCAAACAGATTGGTCCATCACCACTTTCTGAATTCTTTTTGTTGTTGATGTCAGGGATGTAAAGCAAGTTTACCCATGAAGAATTGTAAGGGAGTCCTTCTGATTTAGAGAATAGCAGCCTTGAAATGAAATGAGAATCACAACAAGCATTTGTCTTATTGTTTTTGTTTTTTTCTTCCTTTTTCTTCGGAGCTGAGGACCGAACCCGGGGCCTTGTGCTTCCTAGGCAAGCGGTCTACCACTGAGCTAAATCCCCAACCCCTACATTTGTCTTAAAGTCTGAAAAACACAAAACAAAACAAAACAAAACAAAACAAAACAACAACAACAACAACAACAACAACAACAACAACCAAGAACAAACCATGAGACCGCAGAAATCCTCAGGCGGAGGAGTAAGGAGCTAGTTTTTATTGGTTAGGGTATTATTTGGTCGGGTGGGGGTAGGGGTGGGGGTGGGGGTGGGGGTGGGGGTGTTGTCCTTCCTACACCTCTCTTGCATGAATGAGCTGAACATTACTTAAGCTTGTGTCCAAAACTGTCCATTTTTTAGATTGATCCCAGGAGGGAGGGAGCGAGCCGGGGATACAGCACACCCTCTCTGGCCTCAGAGGTCCAGGCTCCCGCTGGCAGGGCCCGAAGGGACTCCTGGGGGGAAAAAAAAATAAAGTCTCCGAGGCACCACCTAGCCGGTTTTATTCTTGAAGAAAAGCAAACATACATAATGGAATAAGGGAAAGAAAAAACCCTGTTTTCTATATACACAAGCAGTCGTAATTTGTTATAGTGTCCCCTTTGCGTAGTTTGGATTCGATGACTTTATTTTATCAAGCAAGTTTTAAACAGCGGTAACTCCAAAGAGGAGTCAACAGCCCCTTTAAGTGCAGTCAGTCATTGACCCTTTGGTCTGTCTGTCTGTCTGTCTGTCTGTCTGTTTCAAAACGAGGGAGGGCCTGCCTGCCTGCCTGCCTGCCTGCCTGCCTGCCTGCCTGCCTGCCTGCGTGCCTGCATCAGATCTAAATACAGTTCTCAGAGGGGAAGACAGAGACAAGTCAGAAGTCACTAGCACTCAATGGACGACCACCAACCTAAGGGCAGGCCTAGGGTAGAATTTGATGGACGGACGGACGGACAGACGGACGGACGGACGGATGGACAGATGGACAGAAAGGATCTAGGAGGAGCTTTGGGAAAGATGAAAAGCCTCCATTTCCCCCCAAAAGAACGAGCCCCAACAGCTGGGCTCTTCGAGATGAGTTATAAGGGGAACCACACATACAGTTTTGTATCACACATACAGTTTGTCATCATCCGTCAATACCAGGTAGACTTTTCAACGTATGTAGGTAGC
The DNA here is from genome assembly GCF_021556685.1 of Rattus norvegicus. Lineage (NCBI taxonomy): Eukaryota > Metazoa > Chordata > Mammalia > Rodentia > Muridae > Rattus > Rattus norvegicus. The sequence goes on from NW_028238813.1 coordinate 18,259, forward strand.
TGTTGTCAGGTCAGTCCTTTACTAAGCCTCATGTAAGCTCTGCAGGGTAAGCCTCAGGAATTCATCTGTGCGTCCCGCAGGGTATGCTTTCTTGCTTTGTTAAAGGCTAGACTTTGGTTGCTGTCTGTCTGTCTGTCTGTCTGTCTGTCTGTCTGAATGAATGAATGAATGAATGAGCGAGGGAATGAACGAATGAGGAGGGGATGCACATGCCTATGGTTTTAAGATGCTTAATTTCTTTACAAGGTTTATTTATTTAAACATTAAACATTGGGGTTGGGGATTTAGCTCAGTGGTAGAGCGCTTGCCTAGGAAGCACAAGGCCCTGGGTTCGGTCCCCAGCTCCGAAAATAAAATAAAATAAAATAAAATAAACATTAAACATTAATCGGAAATAATGGAGTCAGCAGTTAAGAGTTCTGACTGTGTTCTTCCAGAGGTCCTGAGTTCTATTCCCATGGTGGCTCACAACCCTCTGTTATGGGATCGATCTGCTGTGTGTCCGAAGACAGCTGCAGTGTGCTGTTTGTAGGGTAAAGAAAAAAATACTAAAGAAGAAAAAAAAAAAAAGAGAGAGAAAAAGTTAGAAGCACCAAGTCAAGTCATGTAAATATTGCCCACATTCGGATTTAGACATGCCTGAGCTGTCAGGGCGAGGCTGGGTGAGAGCGAATCAGTGAACGATCGGACTCTTCCTCTCTCTGTGAGGGTGTGTCATGAACTCTATTACCATTTCCAAAGAGTTAGGTATGCTGGAGCGAAGTGGACCGGAAAGCCAAGGGAGGAGAGGTATGCCTACACGAGTCCACCCAACCCCCCCGCCCCCCCCCCAGGGAGACATCCTCGAGTGGTGGGGGGAGGGGCGAAGGTGTGGAGGGATAATTTCCAACAAATAAATCCCAACAAATAAATTACTAGAGACTTGATTCATTGATTTACTTTAAATTTATTGAGTGTATCGGGAAAGAGGGAAAATGGGTCAAGGAGGGAGGGAGGGAGGGAGGGAGGGAGGGAGGGAGGGAGGGAGGGAGGGAGGGAGAGAGGGATATCTTTTCCTCCAAATCGGCTGGTATGTAGTCTCAGTGCGTCAGAAAAAAGACTGCTTCTGGCCTCCTTTCTGATTACCCCAAGGCAGTCTGGTCACCGTGCTGTAATAGAAAGGGAAACCACAGTCAAGTCATGGGAGCGAGCGAGCAAGCAAGCAAGCAAAAATCATAAACAAAAGCAAAAACACGTCTGTTAAGTTGAGCAGAGCAGAGCAGAGCAGAGCAGAGTAGGGCAAAGCAATACAAGGTCACATTCCACAAAGGCTGATATAGTCTGCCATCTTGGTCTACAGAGTGAAAAGTAGAAGGAGAAAATGAATATCGCTTTGTGTGTCACAAAGTTTTTAAGTTGTAAGGAACATTGCAGGGCTAAACCTTCAAATCCTCAAACCACCCAACCCAAGCTTTCCTCCTCCTCCTCCTCCTCCTCCTCCTCACCCCCCATTGCCCCCCCCCCGTGTGGTGTGTGTGTGTGTGTGTGTGTGTGTGTGTGTGTGTGTGTGTGTTTGCGCACGAGCTCGAGCTCGGGCACGCATTTCTTTCACTGCACAACCATCATTGGAGGACGTTTAAATAAACACGAATGAATCAGACAGGCAGACAGACAGGGGCCCATAATGGATCCCTACAACTCGGTGGTGGTGGTGGTGGTGGTGGTGGTGGTGGTGGTGGTGGTGGTGGTGGTGGTGGTGGTGG
>NW_028238813.1:32500-44748 GCF_021556685.1 Rattus norvegicus
TGAGGAGGGGCCCGGCAGCACGGCCGCGGGTCGGCCAGACGAGGAGCGAGAGAGAAAGGAACGCCGGCGGGCGGGGAGGGGGAGCGAACCGGCAGAACGAGGACCGTCGACGGCAGGGCCGGCCGCAGCGGCACCCCCCGCGGGAGACGCCTCACAAGGGACCGGGAGGCCGCTCGGGCGGCGACCGGGCACGCGAGCCAAGCCGGCGGGAATCACACTGCACCCAACCCGGAGCAGTCCCGCCACGCCCGCGGCACCGAGCCGACCCGAAACCAACGGACAACCCCCGGGAGCCCGAGGAGACGCCAGCCGACGCGAGAGAGAACCGAGGCAGACGCCGACGCCAACCGACGAAGACCCCCGCGTGGCAGCGGGTCCCAACGTCCGACGACGCGCCGGACGCGGCCGACCGCCGGTTCCCCCAAACAAGAAGTCCGCCCCCGAGAGCGAGGCCAACCCCGCGGTTCACGGACCCTCGAGAGCCCCGCGGAGGGGGAAGGGGGGGTAGGACGGCTCCCGCGATCTCCACCGGCCGTGGGAACGCTGCCGTGGAAGGGGGGGACGAGGCGGCAACCGCAGACGCCCGAGAGCACGCGGCACGCACCACACGCGACACGACCTCGCCGCGAGAGTGGCCGGGACGTGGACGCGCGTGGGAGGGACGCACACGCGACGGAGGGCACGGGGGAAACGGAGGCGGGTGGGACCGGGAGCCCAGCGCCGCCCTTCCAAACCCACCCGTCCCGCGACGACCCCTCGCGGTGAGAGGGGGTACCGCGCACGCGGGCGTGTGCACGGCCCTTCCCCGCCACCTGCCACCAGAAACCCAATCTCCCCCACAAGCTCCGCACAGCGGCAGGTCGACAGAGCCCCGTCCCGCGTGATCCCTCCTCGTACTCGGAGCGGGGAGGCGCGGGTCGCGGTAGGCGAGAGAGCAAACGCTGCGCGCAGAAGGCTGAGGTCAGGGCGGGCAGCCGAGGGGACCATCCGGGAGAAGCCCCTCGGAGATCGTAAAGCCCTTTCCGAAGATAGCTAGAGAAGGCAAATTCCTCACTGAGGGCGGGACGAACCCAACACCGACGAGCAGCCAAGGGCTCCGTGCACGCAACGGGAAACGAGCAACAGGCGCGGGACAGAACGGGAAGGACCACGCGCCAGCTGGTGGGGGGTCTGCGGTATCGGCAAAGGTCTCTTTCTCCGGGGTCTTCTTGAGCATTCGCGGACCGGGGGGACCTGCGACAGGTCCCCGCCGAGGGCCAGGCCTCTTCAAGGCGCACACAAAGGAGGAGCCTTGACTTGAGGGAGTCCGGTCTTTAAAAAGGGCCAGCCGCGATCGCTCAGCACCACCCTAACCGCGCAGGGCCCGCGGGTGAAGGCACCAAAAACATAGGCACGGGGTGGGCGCTCACCCAACGGAAGGAGCCTTTTAACCGCACACTCAACTCCTCGACCCCCCCCCTTTTCTGTCACCGTGCAGAAAGCCGGCAACTAGGACAAGGGAAAGCGTAAAGGCACAAGCACCATGGAGCACAGGAGGCACGCCGGGGAGCGGGAAGCGCCACCGCCAACTCAGAAGCGGGCACCTTGGTGGTCAAAGCCCGGAACGCTCCAGGAGCACCGCAAGGCTCACACAAAGCAGGGCGCGTGCACACACCATTCGGGAAGGGTATGCACCGCAGCGGGTCTACCACCTTCCCCCGGCACGGGGGAAGAGGGCCGCGAAGCAGTGAACGGCGTGGGGGCAAGCGCCCCCGACACGTCCACAGGGACACCGCGAACCACAGCAACAAGTGTGCGCGGGTCAGCGCTCGTGCCGGACAGCCGCACCCCTGACTTCCACACACCACCCTGCAAAGGAATGGGGAGGAGAGACGAGGGGCCCGCTGGCAGAACGAGAAGAGCGGTCGCCATTCGCGCTGAATGACCATTCGCCATGAATGTCCGTCCCTCGCCTGGCGCGGCTTAGGCCCCGGCCCGAAGAGAACGCGGCAGCACCACATCGATCCAACGGGAGCGAGACACGCCATGCATCGGGAACAACGGGCGTGAGAGCTTTCTAACACGCACTGGACGGGAATACGAGCGAGAAGAGCGAGAGAGAGCACGGGAAGAAGTCGCTAACACTGCCACACACACACAAAAAAAAAAAAATTTACCCTTCTCGAGGGCGAGAAAAAAAAGGAAGCGTTGCACTCGGGAGGCACGTGGCGTGGAAGAACGGGACTCAACGGGCAGCGGAGGTTCGGGAACTCCTTCAAAAAAAATAAAAATAAAAAAAAAATAAAAATAAAAAAATAAAATCCCCTTCGAAGGAGAAAAGGTGCAACTCGGGAGGCACACAGCAGGAAAGAAAGGGACACACCACCAAGCAGCGGAGGTTCGGGAACTCCTTCCAAAAAACAAAAAAAAAAAAAACAAAAAAAAAAACAAATAAAAAAACCGGTCGGCCGCAGAGGAGCACGCCAGGGGGTCACTAGCACCAAACGGGAAAACCCTTCCAGTCGCACTCGGCACCAACGACTCCTACCGGTAACGGACGACAACCACCACGGGGAAATCGGGAACGCCTGACACGCGGGACGGTTGTCATAAAGCTGCCCCAGAGAGCACAGGCAAGCAAGCACGGGAAAGCAGGAAGCGCGTACTCATGGGGGGGACGCTAAGCTTCAAGCATCGAAGAGGCCCATGCGCAGAAGAAAAGAGCTAGGGCTGGACAAGCAAACAGCCTTGGTGCAAGCCTCTTCCAACGTCCTTTAATGACAAAAAGAGTCAAAAGGACAGCGTGTCAGCATATATCTCCAGGTACAATAAGGACAGATAGCAAAGATGAAAAGTGTAAAAGACACAGGGATAAACATGACAGGCCACACGGAACGTCTGGAAGTCATGTTCGGTGACGTGTCCCCAAGAGGTCCCCATGTAGAAAGAGAACCGGACCGCAAAGGAACAACTGGTCGACCTTAGAACCCTGAGTGCTCACAGACCGAGGAGGCCATGGTAGATAGCCTGGAACACAGCTTCCCCTCGGCCTCAGAAGTCCATGCTCCCGCTGGCAGGGACCGGGGAGGATCCTGGAAAAAATAAAGTCTCGGAGGCGCCCCCTAGCCGGGACACCTCGGCTCGGAGGCCGGGGACACAGCACCCTCTCGGCCTCAGAGGTCCAGGCTCCCGCTATCAGGGACCGAAGGGACTCCTGGAAAAGAAAAAAAAAAAAATCCGTGGCGCCACCTAGCCGGGCCACCTCGGCTCGGAGGCCGGGGACACAGCACCCTCTCGGCCTCAGAGGTCCAGGCTCCCGCTATCAGGGACCGAAGGGACTCCTGGAAAAGAAAAAAAAAAAAAAAAACTCCGTGGCGCCCCCTAGCCGGGCCACCTCGGCTCGGAGGCCGGGGACACAGCACCCTCTCGGCCTCAGAGGTCCAGGCTCCCGCTATCAGGGACCGAAGGGACTCCTGGAAAAGAAAAAAAAAAAAAAAAACTCCGTGGCGCCCCCTAGCCGGGCCACCTCGGCTCGGAGGCCGGGGACACAGCACCCTCTCGGCCTCAGAGGTCCAGGCTCCCGCTATCAGGGACCGAAGGGACTCCTGGAAAAGAAAAAAAAAAAATCCGTGGCGCCACCTAGCCGGGCCACCTCGGCTCGGAGGCCGGGGACACAGCACCCTCTCGGCCTCAGAGGTCCAGGCTCCCGCTATCAGGGACCGAAGGGACTCCTGGAAAAGAAAAAAAAAAAAAAAAAAACTCCGTGGCGCCCCCTAGCCGGGCCACCTCGGCTCGGAGGCCGGGGACACAGCACCCTCTCGGCCTCAGAGGTCCAGGCTCCCGCTATCAGGGACCGAAGGGACTCCTGGAAAAGAAAAAAAAAAAAAAAAACTCCGTGGCGCCCCCTAGCCGGGCCACCTCGGCTCGGAGGCCGGGGACACAGCACCCTCTCGGCCTCAGAGGTCCAGGCTCCCGCTATCAGGGACCGAAGGGACTCCTGGAAAAGAAAAAAAAAAAAAAAAAAACTCCGTGGCGCCCCCTAGCCGGGCCACCTCGGCTCGGAGGCCGGGGACACAGCACCCTCTCGGCCTCAGAGGTCCAGGCTCCCGCTATCAGGGACCGAAGGGACTCCTGGAAAAGAAAAAAAAAAAAAAAAAACTCCGTGGCGCCCCCTAGCCGGGCCACCTCGGCTCGGAGGCCGGGGACACAGCACCCTCTCGGCCTCAGAGGTCCAGGCTCCCGCTATCAGGGACCGAAGGGACTCCTGGAAAAGAAAAAAAAAAAAAAAACTCCGTGGCGCCCCCTAGCCGGGCCACCTCGGCTCGGAGGCCGGGGACACAGCACCCTCTCGGCCTCAGAGGTCCAGGCTCCCGCTATCAGGGACCGAAGGGACTCCTGGAAAAGAAAAAAAAAACTCCGTGGCGCCCCCTAGCCGGGCCACCTCGGCTCGGAGGCCGGGGACACAGCACCCTCTCGGCCTCAAAAGTGTCTATGGTCCCGCTGGCTGGGACCGAAGGGACTCCTGGAAAAGAAAAAAAAAAAAAAAAACTCCGTGGCGCCCCCTAGCCGGGCCACCTCGGCTCGGAGGCCGGGGACACAGCACCCTCTCGGCCTCAAAAGTGTCTATGGTCCCGCTGGCTGGGACCGGAGAGGAGGGAAGAAATAAAAAAAATAAAATAAAATAAAATAAAAAATTTAAAAAAAAAAATTGGAAAAAAAAAAAAAATCCGGGACGGGGCCCAAGCCTTCTGGTCGACCTCATCCAGCTGCCACCAACCCCTCCTTGTGTCCCAATAGGTCGTACAGCCACCCTCCTCCCCTGAAGTTCTCCAGGTACAACCTCCTAGCTAGAGATGGTCCCCAGACAGGACGGCGTCTCCGTCGCGCACCCGCCTGCTTGCCTGTCACCCTCTCACCCTGGCCGGCTCACCACAGGCACTTCCCCGTCCTTTGTCACCAACCGGGGGACAGGAGCGTTGCGGAAACTTGTCGCCACTAGGTGTCGCCCGACAGCGATCTCGATCAAGCAAACCAATACAGACTGTCACGCGCCGCCGCCGCCACACACACTCATTCCGTCTCTCCAGAGTGACCTCCCTAGCTCAGGGGGACACTCACCCACGCACAACGGGGCAGGTACCCACCACTTCTCCCGAATGGCACAAACGGTCCCGGTTGTCCCGCCGGAACACAGTGAACGCGGGATGGACTCGGGGCCAACCCCCTCAGGCACCCAGAAAAGGAAAGTAGGACGGAGCGGTGAAAACAGGCCACCTCTAAGTGAAAGGACATGCACTCTCGAATCGGTTAACAATTAGCAAGGAACAGGCACAGTTAGGAAAAGGGAGCGTCCAAACTCCGGCGTGAGGGGAGGGTGGCGGCGACCTCAGTTCCACACCATTTTTAAATGGCTCACTCATTTTTAAAACCCTCCACCGATCCCGATGGGGGGGAGGGGGGGGTTGTTGTTGTTCTCTGTTCCTCGCTGCCACCGCCAGCCGGCACTCACCAAACCACACACCTGCCACCCTCTTTGGAAGACTAAACACAGAGAGTAAATTAAAAGAATGGTGGAATGATGGTGGAATGGTTAAAATTCCCGTGATTTGTTTTCACTCTGATCAAAACATACTTATTTTGTGCATTTGCATTCCCTTGTTCACACGTGCCTCTGTGTGTGTGGTGGGGGGAGGGAGGGAGGGAGGGAGGGAGGGAGGGAGAAAGAGAGAGAGAGAGAGAGAGAGAGAGAGAGAGAGAGAGAGAGAGAGAGAGAGCCAATTTAAAAAATAAAAACATGGTTAAATACAGCCACTTTGGGAAGATTGCTAGAGAGAATGCAGTCCAGAGTATGGAGGCCAGAGCTCTGGACGCTCTAGACCACAGGTCTCCCATCTCCCATATACCAGGCACCCAGCACCACCATCCCTACTTTGTTTGTTTGTGCGTTTGTTTGCTTGCTTGTTACATTAGTTTCATCCCAAGTTAATAATTATATATTTTTTTTCTATGCACGTATTTAGTTGTGGCAGGGGAACTCCTTCTTTAGGACAGGCAGACTTAGCTAGTTAGTTAGCCAGTCAAAAGTACGTAAAAAATTTATATCAACATAAATATCATTCACTAAGAAATCCTATCTGAAGAAAAAGAAAGAAAGGAAGAAAGAAGGAAGGGAGGGAGGGAGGGAGGGAGAGGGAGAGAGAGAGAGAGAGAGAGAAAGAAAGAGGAAAACTGGCAGACTTAGTTTTAGTGTTTTTGTTATTGTTTATTCAAGATATTGTTTCAGGGCTGGAGAGACGGCTCAGCGGTGAAGAGCACTGACTGCTCTTCCAGAGATCCTTAGTTCAAATCCCAGCAACCACATGGTGGCTCACAACCATCTGTAATGGAATCCTCTCCTTGTGTGTTGAAGACAGTGACAGTGTGCTCATAAAATAAATAAACAATAAAAAATATGTTTGAAGATTAAAGAAAAAACTCTCTCTCTCTCTCTCTCTCTCTCTCTCTCTCTCTCACACACACACACACACAAATAAACTCTGTAATAAAAATCAATGTGACTTCATGATCAAACTTCTATAGTCAATAGGACTAGAGAGAACACATGTCTGTAAAATAAAAGCAGAACCTTTTCTGCTTTGTTTTGTTTTGCCTCAAGGTACGTTTCTTTTGGTATAGCCCAGGCAGTCATGGAACTTGCTCCGTAGACTTATCTAGCCTCAAGCTCACAGAGGTCCACTCTGCCTGCCTCGGCCACCCACACAGCTCTCTCTGCTGACTATATGTCTGCATGCCAGAAGAGGGCACCAGAACCTAGGAGGACACACCACATGGCTCCTGAGAATCCAGGTTTTGACTTTAAAAAAAAAAAAAAAAAAAAAAATTCTGACAGCATAGAGGGTAGATATCTGCCTGCCAGGCTCTTCTAGTGCTGTTTAAGGTGGGGTAATAGCCATGTGAAGGAGACAAGGGGAGAGGAAAAATCGATTGGATGAGTAGTGCTGCTGAGATTAAGGAACACACACACACACACACACACACACACACAGAGAGAGAGAGAGAGAGAGAGAGAGACAGAGACAGAGACAGAGACAGAGACAGAGACAGACAGAGACAGACAGAGACAGTAAGACAAAGAGACAGAGAGAGAGAGATGACAGAGGGACACACCGAGGGAAAGACATCAGGACCAGCTGAATTTCTCAAGAAAAGAAAAGAAGAGAAAGGAAAAATGTTTTCTATATACACAAATCTGTATACATGATTTGTTATAGTGTCCCATTTGGGCACTTTGGATTCAACTGTGGATGGTTGGCAGCCAGCTTGGCTGACACCTGACCTCACCAAGATGGAAGCAGCCGGCCATTAGCCCTGATGTTCCAGGTCACTTCTGTTTCTCCCTTTCCCAGCCTCTAGGGAAACAGAACTTAATTAAACTCAGTTTGCACGTGCAGAAAGGTGAAGAGGCACCCAAAAGCAGCCAGAAGCCTCAGACCATCCACAGCCACATGTTCTCCTTCTGCCTATATTACTTCTAAATGATCGTATTTATTTATTTATTTATTTATTTATTTATTTATTTATTTACTTACTTACTTACTTACTTACTTACTTACTTACTTACTTTTTTTTCTTTCTTTTTTTTCGGAGCTGGGGACAGAACCCAGGGCCTTGCACTTGCTAGGCAAGCGCTCTACCACTGAGCTAAATCCCCAACCCCCTTACTTACTTACTTACTTACTTACTTACTTACTTACTTACTTACTTTTTTTGTCATACTTAAACAATCATTCGTCCTTGAATTCCTCCTGTATGCCAGGTAGACTTAGTCAGTCAGTCAGTCAGTCAGTCAGTCATTTAGCCAGGTCAAAATAGTTAAACATAAATATCAATAAAATCAATAAAAATCAAATGCAAACCCAATAGACAGTAAGTAAAATCGAATAAACCAAAAGATACATCATAAGCACAGAGTTTCAGCCGGACATTGAAAAGCAGCAGTTACCGAAGCAGTCTCCCTCCCACACCAACACACACACAGCTCGACCACCACCTTATCTGCACATTTTCAGCTCCTGCTTTCTAGAGTTACCAAGTTTATACACTACAGAGTTTAGCAAGGCAGGCCGGTTCACCGCACCCCCAGGGTCAGAGAACATGCTAGACCAGCTCTAGGGGATGGGCTGGGGGGCAGGGGAGGGTGGGAAGAGGGGAAACAGGCAGACTTAGGTATTCTAGTTTTGTTCATTCAAGATTCCACTTCTCTCTGTTGTAGCCCTGATAGACAGACAGGCAGGCAGGAATATTTGTTTGTCTGGCTTGGGGTTTGGGTTTGGTCCATTTGTTGGTGGATTTTGTTTTGTTTTGTTTCATTTTGTTTTTCGGGAAGTGTGGTGACTTAGTGCCTACACAAGCCAAGGCAGGAAAAATAAATAAGTAAAGATCTCTGAAACACAAATCTGGAGTGGGCTCTAGCATGGCCATGGACACACGCATGCACAGACGCACGCACGCACGCACGCATTGTAGACACGCACTCAAGGACACACTGGATTCTACAATGTTTGGTTTCTGAGTGTGTGTCATACAGAACCTAACAGAATATGTAATGAACTCTGGCAGTGACAGCAGAAACAACCTATGAGAAGGCGTCCTTGCAATATTAAAATGGCAGGCTAGCCAGGTGACAGTTATCTTAACCAATCTGATGTAGGCCTCATTCACACGGCATCTAGGCCTTAACAGTTAATTGTATCTGTTTCTTTATTTTCCTCTTAGGCCATCACATTGTTTTACCTAGACCTTTAACAGCCAGCAGCTACCAGCCTACAGCTACCAGTTTCTTTCTTTTCATAAAGAAACCCTGTCTGAAAAACTAGGGGAGGGAGACAAACAGATTAACAGATCTCTCTCTCTCTCTCTCTCTCTCTCTCTCGCTCTCTCGCTCTCTCGCTCTCTCGCTCTCTCGCTCTCTCGCTCTCTCGCTCTCTCGCTCTCTCGCTCTCTCGCTCTCTCGGCGCGTGTGTTTGTGTGTTCAACAGAGGAGGCATTCAGGTCTGAGAGACGGGGGAGGGAAAGAGGGAAGAGAGACAGAGAGTGACAGAGAAACAGTTGACAGAGAGGGAGAATTGTAGGTTAATTATTGTTCCGTCTCCTCAATCACGGTCTACTGGTCGCCATCGTGGCAACCATGCCCCGCAACCCTACCTTCGGTAAGATCAAGCATAATGGCGGCAACCATATAATTCCTGCTTAGTCGCACTGAACACTCCGGTCATCACTACCTGTGGAGAATTGTAAGGGGGCTCCTCTGGTCTAGAGAGTAGTACCCTTGAATGAAATGAGGATCACAGCAAGCATTATTTGTTTTGAGATATAAGATGTGGAAAGAACTATATGTGTGGATTTACAGACAGACAGACAGACAGACAGACAGACAGACAGACAGACAGACAGAGAGGACAGGACAGGACAGGACAGGACAGGACAGGACAGGACAGGACAGGAGAAAAAAACAAGAACACAAACAAAAACTCAAAATGGAAGTCCGGTTCCAAATAGTCTCTGTCTGCCCTGTCGCTCTAGTGTTGGTGGTCCAGGTTATAAAAGCTTATACATGGGTGGGTGCGGGAAGTGCTGCTGGGTGTTCAGTTCAGGTCCAAGATTATTGCGGGTAACTAGACAACAAAGAAAGCAGTTAGACTGACTCCTACAGTGTTCGGTTTCTGAGTGTGTTATCACACAGAAGAGCCTAACAGAATATGTAATGAATTCTGGCAGCAACAGCAGAAACAACCAATGAGAAAGTGTCCTTATAATATTAGCAACTGCAACAAAATGGCAGACTAGCCAGCTAACAGTTCCCTAGCCATTAACTCATCTGACATAGGCCTTCTTCACGTTGCATCTAGATAGGTCTTCCTATCTTCCTCTCCAGTGCTGAGACCAAAGTGAGATCAAAGTCATGCATCACCATGGGTGCCTTCCTTTTCATTTCTTTTCTTTCATCCTAGGAAGTGAGTGAGTGTGTGTGTGTGTGTGTGTGTGTGTGTGTGTGTGTGTGTGTGTGTAAAGAGAGAGAGAAGGAGGGGGGGAGAGAGAGAGAGAGCTTTAGAGAGAGAGAGCTTGAGAGAGAGAGAGAGCTTTAAAATCAGCACTCAAGCCTTTTCTCTTCCTATCCCTATCCCAATCCCCCCCCCAAACCAGCAGCAAAGCCACCAGCACTCGAGAGACAGAGGAAGATGAAATCTCTGGTCTGAGAAACAAGAGGAGGTAGATAAACATACCCCCCCCTCTCTCCTTCATAATTTGTTAAAGTGTTCCCTTTGTGTTGTGTGGACTCTACTTTATTAAGCAAGTTTCACATCGTACTAGCTCCAAAGAGGAGTCAACAGTCTCTTGGCGTGCAGACAGTTGTTGCCTGCTTTAAATATTTTTTGGTGTGTTTGTTTGTTTGTTTGTTTGTTTGTTTGTTTGTTTGTTTCAAAACCGAGGGCCTGCCTGCGTTCAACAGATCCAAACCCAGTTCTCAGAGGGGAAAATGGAGTCAAGTCCGAAGTCACTGGCATTTAAGTCATCTGCCATTGACAGTCATAGGAGATGGGAATATCGTCCTTTCTCCAATGGAGACTCACCTGGGTATGCATCAACCACATCTAAGGGCAGGCCTGGGTTAGTACGGGGTGGTGGATGGGGAGGAAGGATCTGGAAAGAGCTTTGCGATGGGAAACTATGATCAGAATGTTGCACAGAAAACAAAATTTGTATTTAAAAAGAAAAAAAAAAGGCTATCCAAAAAATCTATCCAAAAATGAAAGGAAACAAAACAAAACAAAACAAAACAAAACAAAACAAAACCGACAGCAGAACTTTACTAACTGCAAATGCTCCATCTCCCTGTATCCAACCACTCCACTCCCAGATAGGTAGATGATAGTTTGCACTTCTGTCCCAGTCGGGTTAAGAAAAGGGGAACCACCTCTGTGGAGAGCCATCTCTCCAGCCCTTGACAAGCTTTATTTAACTAAACATTAAACATGAATCAGAAACGCCAAACCCTGTACATATATGGTCCAGATTCACCCTTACTTAGAAATCCCCGAGCTGGCAGGGCGAGGCTGGGAATTGAGAGTGAGCAAAAAGGGAGTCTGCCTCTTTCCCCCAGGGTGTGCTATCAACTCCATTACCATTTCCAAACAGCTGGGTGTGAGTCTAACTAAGGTTTCCTTCAGTCAGACATTTGCCAGGAGCCGGAGCCCTGACAGGACAGCGAGAGCGATGATCAGACATCATTTCACAGTGAAATCATCACTCGCTGATTTCAGGCAGAAAACTTTAGAAAACTCTAAACTCTAAAGAGGCACTGAAGCGTGCTAGGGCAGCAGCAGTACTTCCCCGACTGACCTTCAGGAACCTGCATATTCTCCAGCCCCGCCCCACCCCACCCCCTCTCAGCTAGCTCCTGTCCACCCCTCCCCCTCCCCCCACATACAGGGAGGAGGCCTTGTGTGTGTGTGGGGGGGGGGGGGCGGCGGCAGCGGAAGATGCAACTCTCTCTTGAGAGAGAGTTCGGGTCTCCCAAACAAATACATAACTAGAAACTTCATTTATTTACTTTATTTCATCGAGCATACCGTGGAAGAGGGAAAAGGAACAGGGAAGCTAGGCCAACTGGTCGAGCTCCTCCTTTCGTTTTGTTTCAAAAAGGAAAGGAAAAGCCAAAGAACCCCCTCTTTTTGGTGAAAGGAACAGAATGGTGAAAGTTGAAACATCGGCTCGCCACTTAATACTTTGGCTTTTAATAAAAGGGACAGCAGATCGACTTCCGAGTTGATTAAGAGAGAGAGAAAGAGAGAGAGAGAGAGAGAGAGAGAGAGAGAGAGAGAGAGAGAGAGATAAAAACCACAAAAAAACGTTTTGTCGACCAGCCTCCTTTTAAACCTCTGTTACACAGGAAGACTGGTCAACCTCATTCCCCCCTCCCCCCACTCACACACACACCCCCTCCCCCTCCACGGAGAGGTTTAATGAGAGAAGAAAGGTAGAAGAAGAGAGTAAAGGCCAGTCATGAGCACGTGGAGAGAATTTGGGAGGGGAATGGGGAGAGAAGGGACAAAGGGGAAGAGGGGAAGAGAGGAAGAGCAAAAGAGCAAAGAGAGGAGCAAAGAGAGCCAACCTCATATTTTATTTTATTTTTTTTAAAGATTTATTTATTTTATTTATGCGTAAGAGTACACTGTAGCTATTTCAGACACACCAGAAGAGAGCATCAG
>NW_028238814.1:0-12500 GCF_021556685.1 Rattus norvegicus
GTGGAATCGAACTCAGGACCTCTGGAAGAGCAGAGCGGTGAGTGCTCTTAACCTCGGAGCCATCTCTCCAGCCCTTGACAAGCTTTATTTAACTAAACATTAAACATGAATCAGAAACGCCAAACCCTGTACATATATGGTCCAGATTCACCCCTTACTTAGAAATCCCCGAGCTGGCAGGGCGAGGCTGGGAATTGAGAGTGAGCAAAAAGGGAGTCTGCCTCTTTCCCCCAGGGTGTGCTATCAACCTCCATTACCATTTCCAAACAGCTGGGTGTGAGTCTAACTAAGGTTTCCTTCAGTCAGACATTTGCCAGGAGCCGGAGCCCTGACAGGACAGCGAGAGCGATGATCAGACATCATTTCACAGTGAAATCATCACTCGCTGATTTTCAGGCAGAAAACTTTAGAAAACTCTAAACTCTAAAGAGGCACTGAAGCGTGCTAGGGCAGCAGCAGTACTTCCCCGACTGACCTTCAGGAACCTGCATATTCTCCAGCCCCGCCCCACCCCACCCCCCTCTCAGCTAGCTCCTGTCCACCCCTCCCCCTCCCCCCACATACAGGGAGGAGGCCTTGTGTGTGTGTGTGGGGGGGGGGGGGCGGCAGCGGGAAGATGCAACTCTCTCTTGAGAGAGAGTTCGGGTCTCCCAAACAAATACATAACTAGAAACTTCATTTATTTACTTTATTTCATCGAGCATACCGTGGAAGAGGGAAAAGGAACAGGGAAGCTAGGCCAACTGGTCGAGCTCCTCCTTTCGTTTTTGTTTCAAAAAAGGAAAGGAAAAGCCAAAGAACCCCCTCTTTTTGGTGAAAGGAACAGAATGGTGAAAGTTGAAACATCGGCTCGCCACTTAATACTTTGGCTTTTAATAAAAGGGACAGCAGATCGACTTCCGAGTTGATTAAGAGAGAGAGAAAGAGAGAGAGAGAGAGAGAGAGAGAGAGAGAGAGAGAGAGAGAGAGAGAATAAAAACCACAAAAAAAAAACGTTTTGTCGACCAGCCTCCTTTTTAAACCTCTGTTACACAGGAAGACTGGTCAACCTCATTCCCCCCTCCCCCCCACTCACACACACACCCCTCCCCCTCCACGGAGAGGTTTAATGAGAGAAGAAAGGTAGAAGAAGAGAGTAAAGGCCAGTCATGAGCACGTGGAGAGAATTTGGGAGGGGAATGGGGAGAGAAGGGACAAAGGGGAAGAGGGGAAGAGAGGAAGAGCAAAAGAGCAAAGAGAGGAGCAAAGAGAGCCAACCTCATATTTTATTTTATTTTTTTTAAAGATTTATTTATTTTATTTATGCGTAAGAGTACACTGTAGCTATTTTCAGACACACCAGAAGAGAGCATCAGATCCCATTACAGATGGTTGTCAGCCACCTTGTGGTTGCTGGTAATTGAACTCAGGACCTCTGGGAGAAATTTGTGTGTGTGTGTGTGTGTGTGTGTGTGTGTGTGTGTGTGTGTGTGTGCCCGTTAGTTTAAAAATCTGCTGTAGACCTCCCTTTTAATATCTGTTTAACAAATATTTTTACCATATTTAAATTTTATTTATTTTATTTTACTTAAAAATAATAATGAATAAAGAGTCAATGTGAATAAACAATAAAACAAAAATCAAGGTGATCGGGGTTGGGGATTTAGCTCAGTGGTAGAGCGCTTGCCTAGCAAGAGTAAGGCCCTGGGTTCGGTCCCCAGCTCCGAAAAAAAGAAAAAAGAAAAAAAAAAAATCAAGGTGATCAACAGATACCGACGACTGACATGGAAAAAAGTTAATAGATCGCCATAAAAACAGAGTAAGTGCGATGTAAACAATAAAACAGATGGGATGGAGAGATGGCTCAGCGGTTAAGAGCACTGACCGCTCTCCCAGAGGTCCTGAGTTCAAATCCCAGCAACCACATGGTGGCTCACAACCATCTGTAATGAGACCTGATGCCCTCTTCTGGTGTGTCTGAAGACAGCTACAGTGTACTCACATGCGTTAAATAAATAAATTTAAAAAAAAAAGAAAACAATAAAGCAGAAATTAAGACGAGGGACACAGAAGGACAAGGGAGATAAAACAATTAAATGTTAACAGACATAAAGTGGGAACGACGGGGTTGGGGATTTAGCTCTGTGGTAGAGTGCTTGCCTAGCAAATGCAAGGCCCTGGATTCAGTCCCCAGCTCTGAAAAAAGAAAAAAGAAAAAAGAAAAAAAAAGAAAAGCGGGAACGAGATGAAGGGCAAATATAGACGACTGAAACGAAATGATGGAATAAATTTATAAAATAATAATAAAATACGAGTAAATACGAATAAATGGCAAACTGGACTTTAATAAATGTTTAAATCAAGGTGAATGACAAATACAATTTAGACAAAAAGGTTTTGAAAAATGAAAAGAAATAGAAAGCATATATGAATCAATAACAAGACTGAAGTCACAATGGCCTTGAAGTGACACGGACGACAAACGTGAAAAACATAAATGAAATAATTTCGACAGCCACGGACATTCACATGGTGTGTTGGGAAACACCGCAGTCTTTATTTGGCGAGTAAAAACGCCTCGGGGAACTCTGTACATAGGAGGCTGGGAGCATGAATCACTCTATCTATCTATCTATCTATCTATCTATCTATCTATCTATCTATCTATCTATCTATTTTTTATTTTTCTCTCCCTTACATCTTCCCACCATACCATACGTTTCTCCTTATACAAATCCATAGATTTATATATGTTCTTAATTTCATTTTTTTCCTCTGCCACACAGCCCACCACACAGAACCTCTAGATCTCGGGATCCCCTTCTGCCAGCACCAGTGGCAAGGGCACAGCTCCCCAGAGAATTAACTCGATCCGAACATAAGCGCGACAAGAAATTAAAAGTTAAATCGGAAGTGAAACTGAAAATGAAATTTTGGCCGAAAATAAAATAAAATGAAAGGTATAAGTTTTGTGACAATCAAATCATAAATCCCAATTGGGCAAAAAATAAAATTACAAAGTCAAAATTTTGTCCAGTCCACTGTGCTCCTGTGGAATCCCTCCCTGGAACTTGCTCGGTAGAGTAGTCTAGTCCCAAACTCACAGAGGTCTGCCCTGCCTTTCTCTGAAACCTACAGAGCCAGTCAAAACCTACAATCCTTTGTTGTTTGTTTGGCAGTTTGGCAGTTTGTTTGTTCCTGGACAAAAATGTGGGCTCTCTCTGATTCCTATATGTCTGCATGCCAGAAGAGGGCACCAGAACATAAGAGGACACACCACACAGCTCCTGAGAATCCAGAGGGTTTTTTTTTGTTTTGTTTGTTTTGTTTGTTTTTTCTTCCTCTTTTCTTTTTTTCCGGAGCTGGGGACCTTGCTCTTCCCAGGGCCTTGCGCTTGCTAGGCAAGCGCTCTACCACTGAGCTAAATCCCCAACCCCGAGAATCCAGGTTTTTGACCAAAACAAAAAACAACAACAGGGGCTGGAGAGATGGCTCAGCGGTTAAGAGCACTGACTGCTCTTCCAGACGTCCTGAGTTCAATTGCCAGCAACCACATGGTGGCTCACAACCATCTGTAATGAGATCTGATTGATCTCTTCTGGTGTGTCTGAAGATAACTGCAGCATACTCAGATAAATAAAAAACAAATCTAAAAAAATTAAAAACAACAACAAAAAACACAAAAACAAACAAACAAACAAAACCCCCAAAACTAACAACCTAGAGGGTAGATATCTGCCTGCCCAGGTCTTCTAGTGCTATTTAAGGCTTCCTGTAGATAATAAAGCTTGTGTATCTTTTATCCAGGAACAGAATCATCAAGGCAGGGTAGGAGAGAAGCCCTGTTTGGGATTAAACGTTTCTACAACGTAACAGGAGGAGGCGGAGGGAGAGGGGCTCCTCAGACATAAATCTAAAATAGTACAATGGATCATTTTGAAGGCGTGTGGGTGAGGGTGACTGGAGACAGAGTTTTTCTCTGAGTGAGTGTGGAACTCACTGTCCCTGAGCTCAGCCTGTGATGAGAGAGAGAGAGAGAGAGAGAGAGAGAGAGAGAGAGAGAGAGAGAGAGATCGAATTTTCTGTGTCTCTCTGTCTCTGTCTGTCTGTCTCTCTCTCTCTGTGTCTGTCTCTCTCTCTGTCTCCCTGTCTCTGTCTCTCTTCCTCTCTCTGTCTCTCTGTCTCTCTCTGTCTCTGTCTCTCCCCCCTCCCCCATGCGTGTGTTTGTGTGTTCAACCGAGGAGGCAATGGCAGATAAATGTCTGCCCCTCCTCTGTAAGCCAGGCCACTCCATTACTGCCTTTCCTTTTTCTTAGTTTGTTTGGTTTATTCCAAGTTAATTGTATCTGTTTCTTTATTTTCCTCCTCATTTCTTTAGTTGAGTCAGGGGTCTTTGCACAAAAGCCCTGGAAATCAGTACCTGGATCAGGTCTGCAGCCTGCTCACAGAGTTCTACCCACCTTCACCTCTCAAGTGATGCAATCAAAGACATGCAGCACCACACCTGGCTTCTTTTCACATGTACATTTACTTTAGTTCCAATGCTCATTCAGGTCTGAGAGACGGGGGAGGGAAGGAGGGAAGAGAGACAGAGAGTGACAGAGAAACAGTTGACCGAGAGGGAGAATTGTAGGTTAATTATTGTTCCGTCTCCTCAATCACGGTCTACTGGTCGCCATCGTGGCAACCATGCCCCGCAACCCTACCTTCGGTAAGATCAAGCATAATGGCGGCAACCATATAATTCCTGCTTAGTCGCACTGAACACTCCGGTCATCACTACCTGTGGAGAATTGTAAGGGGGCTCCTCTGGTCTAGAGAGTAGTACCCTTGAATGAAATGAGGATCACAGCAAGCATTATTTGTTTTGAGATATAAGATGTGGAAAGAACTATATGTGTGGATTTACAGACAGACAGACAGACAGACAGACAGACAGACAGACAGAGAGGACAGGACAGGACAGGACAGGACAGGACAGGACAGGACAGGAGAAAAAAACAAGAACACAAACAAAAACTCAAAATGGAAGTCCGGTTCCAAATAGTCTCTGTCTGCCCTGTCGCTCTAGTGTTGGTGGTCCAGGTTATAAAAGCTTATACATGGGTGGGTGCGGGAAGTGCTGCTGGGTGTTCAGTTCAGGTCCAAGATTATTGCGGGTAACTAGACAACAAAGAAAGCAGTTAGACTGACTCCTACAGTGTTCGGTTTCTGAGTGTGTTATCACACAGAAGAGCCTAACAGAATATGTAATGAATTCTGGCAGCAACAGCAGAAACAACCAATGAGAAAGTGTCCTTATAATACTAGCAACTGCAACAAAATGGCAGACTAGCCAGCTAACAGTTCCCTAGCCATTAACTCATCTGACATAGGCCTTCTTCACGTTGCATCTAGATAGGTCTTCCTGTCTTCCTCTCCAGTGTGTGTGTGTGTGTGTGTGTGTGTGTGTGTGTGTGTGTGTGTGTGTGTGTGTAAAGAGAGAGAGAAGGAGGGGGGGAGAGAGAGAGAGAGCTTTAGAGAGAGAGAGCTTTAGAGAGAGAGAGAGCTTTAAAATCAGCACTCAAGCCTTTTCTCTTCCTATCCCTATCCCAACCCCCCCCCCCCAAACCAGCAGCAAAGCCACCAGCACTCGAGAGACAGAGGAAGATGAAATCTCTAGTCTGAGAAACAAGAGGAGGTAGATAAACATACCCCCCCCCTCTCTCCTTCATAATTTGTTAAAGTGTTCCCTTTGTGTTGTGTGGACTCTACTGTATTAAGCAAGTTTCACATCGTACTATCTCCAAAGAGGAGTCAACAGTCTCTTGGCGTGCAGGCAGTTGTTGCCTGCTTTAAATATTTTTTGGTGTGTTTGTTTGTTTGTTTGTTTGTTTGTTTGTTTGTTTGTTTCAAAACCGAGGGCCTGCCTGCGTTCAACAGATCCAAACCCAGTTCTCAGAGGGGAAAATGGAGTCAAGTCCGAAGTCACTGGCATTTAGGTCATCGGCCATTGACAGTCATAGGAGATGGGAATATCGTCCTTTCTCCAATGGAGACTCACCTGGGTATGCATCAACCACATCTAAGGGCAGGCCTGGGTTAGTACGGGGTGGTGGATGGGGAGGAAGGATCTGGAAAGAGCTTTGCGATGGGAAACTATGATCAGAATGTTGCACAGAAAACAAAATTTGTACTTAAAAAAAAAAAAGGCTCCCGATATCTATCCAAAAATGAAAGGAAATAAAAACCGACATCAGAACTTTACTAACTGCAAATGCTCCATCTCCCTGTATCCAACCACTCCACTCCCAGATAGGTAGATGATAGTTTGCACTTCTGTCCCAGTTGGGCTGTCGAGGTTAAGGGAAGGGGAACCACCTCTGTGGTTATGTGATCCACACACGAAATAAAATAAAAGGAGCGGATAAACGTGCCTGGCATTTTAAGATGCTCAATTTCTTTGCAAGCTTCATTTTGTTTCATTCTTTTAAAGGTTTACTTATTTATTTTCACTTACATTGAGTACACTAAAGCCCTTTTCACATACACAGGGCAGTAGAGTGCATGGGATATCCCTTTGCAGAGGGTTGTGAGCCACCATGTGGTTTCTGTGGAATCGAACTCAGGACCTCTGGAAGAGCAGAGCGGTGAGTGCTCTTAACCTCGGAGCCATCTCTCCAGCCCTTGACAAGCTTTATTTAACTAAACATTAAACATGAATCAGAAACGCCAAACCCTGTACATATATGGTCCAGATTCACCCTTACTTAGAAATCCCCGAGCTGGCAGGGCGAGGCTGGGAATTGAGAGTGAGCAAAAAGGGAGTCTGCCTCTTTCCCCCAGGGTGTGCTATCAACTCCATTACCATTTCCAAACAGCTGGGTGTGAGTCTAACTAAGGTTTCCTTCAGTCAGACATTTGCCAGGAGCCGGAGCCCTGACAGGACAGCGAGAGCGATGATCAGACATCATTTCACAGTGAAATCATCACTCGCTGATTTCAGGCAGAAAACTTTAGAAAACTCTAAACTCTAAAGAGGCACTGAAGCGTGCTAGGGCAGCAGCAGTACTTCCCCGACTGACCTTCAGGAACCTGCATATTCTCCAGCCCCGCCCCACCCCACCCCCTCTCAGCTAGCTCCTGTCCACCCCTCCCCCTCCCCCCACATACAGGGAGGAGGCCTTGTGTGTGTGTGGGGGGGGGGGGGGCGGCAGCGGGAAGATGCAACTCTCTCTTGAGAGAGAGTTCGGGTCTCCCAAACAAATACATAACTAGAAACTTCATTTATTTACTTTATTTCATCGAGCATACCGTGGAAGAGGGAAAAGGAACAGGGAAGCTAGGCCAACTGGTCGAGCTCCTCCTTTCGTTTTGTTTCAAAAAGGAAAGGAAAAGCCAAAGAACCCCCTCTTTTTGGTGAAAGGAACAGAATGGTGAAAGTTGAAACATCGGCTCGCCACTTAATACTTTGGCTTTTAATAAAAGGGACAGCAGATCGACTTCCGAGTTGATTAAGAGAGAGAGAAAGAGAGAGAGAGAGAGAGAGAGAGAGAGAGAGAGAGAGAGAGAGAGAGAGATAAAAACCACAAAAAAACGTTTTGTCGACCAGCCTCCTTTTAAACCTCTGTTACACAGGAAGACTGGTCAACCTCATTCCCCCCTCCCCCCACTCACACACACACCCCTCCCCCTCCACGGAGAGGTTTAATGAGAGAAGAAAGGTAGAAGAAGAGAGTAAAGGCCAGTCATGAGCACGTGGAGAGAATTTGGGAGGGGAATGGGGAGAGAAGGGACAAAGGGGAAGAGGGGAAGAGAGGAAGAGCAAAAGAGCAAAGAGAGGAGCAAAGAGAGCCAACCTCATATTTTATTTTATTTTTTTTAAAGATTTATTTATTTTATTTATGCGTAAGAGTACACTGTAGCTATTTTCAGACACACCAGAAGAGAGCATCAGATCCCATTACAGATGGTTGTCAGCCACCTTGTGGTTGCTGGTAATTGAACTCAGGACCTCTGGGAGAAATTTGTGTGTGTGTGTGTGTGTGTGTGTGTGTGTGTGTGTGTGTGTGTGTGTGCCCGTTAGTTTAAAAATCTGCTGTAGACCTCCCTTTTAATATCTGTTTAACAAATATTTTTACCATATTTAAATTTTATTTATTTTATTTTACTTAAAAATAATAATGAATAAAGAGTCAATGTGAATAAACAATAAAACAAAAATCAAGGTGATCGGGGTTGGGGATTTAGCTCAGTGGTAGAGCGCTTGCCTAGCAAGAGTAAGGCCCTGGGTTCGGTCCCCAGCTCCGAAAAAAAGAAAAAAGAAAAAAAAAAAATCAAGGTGATCAACAGATACCGACGACTGACATGGAAAAAAGTTAATAGATCGCCATAAAAACAGAGTAAGTGCGATGTAAACAATAAAACAGATGGGATGGAGAGATGGCTCAGCGGTTAAGAGCACTGACCGCTCTCCCAGAGGTCCTGAGTTCAAATCCCAGCAACCACATGGTGGCTCACAACCATCTGTAATGAGACCTGATGCCCTCTTCTGGTGTGTCTGAAGACAGCTACAGTGTACTCACATGCGTTAAATAAATAAATTTAAAAAAAAAAGAAAACAATAAAGCAGAAATTAAGACGAGGGACACAGAAGGACAAGGGAGATAAAACAATTAAATGTTAACAGACATAAAGTGGGAACGACGGGGTTGGGGATTTAGCTCTGTGGTAGAGTGCTTGCCTAGCAAATGCAAGGCCCTGGATTCAGTCCCCAGCTCTGAAAAAAGAAAAAAGAAAAAAGAAAAAAAAAGAAAAGCGGGAACGAGATGAAGGGCAAATATAGACGACTGAAACGAAATGATGGAATAAATTTATAAAATAATAATAAAATACGAGTAAATACGAATAAATGGCAAACTGGACTTTAATAAATGTTTAAATCAAGGTGAATGACAAATACAATTTAGACAAAAAGGTTTTGAAAAATGAAAAGAAATAGAAAGCATATATGAATCAATAACAAGACTGAAGTCACAATGGCCTTGAAGTGACACGGACGACAAACGTGAAAAACATAAATGAAATAATTTCGACAGCCACGGACATTCACATGGTGTGTTGGGAAACACCGCAGTCTTTATTTGGCGAGTAAAAACGCCTCGGGGAACTCTGTACATAGGAGGCTGGGAGCATGAATCACTCTATCTATCTATCTATCTATCTATCTATCTATCTATCTATCTATCTATCTATTTTTTATTTTTCTCTCCCTTACATCTTCCCACCATACCATACGTTTCTCCTTATACAAATCCATAGATTTATATATGTTCTTAATTTCATTTTTTTCCTCTGCCACACAGCCCACCACACAGAACCTCTAGATCTCGGGATCCCCTTCTGCCAGCACCAGTGGCAAGGGCACAGCTCCCCAGAGAATTAACTCGATCCGAACATAAGCGCGACAAGAAATTAAAAGTTAAATCGGAAGTGAAACTGAAAATGAAATTTTGGCCGAAAATAAAATAAAATGAAAGGTATAAGTTTTGTGACAATCAAATCATAAATCCCAATTGGGCAAAAAATAAAATTACAAAGTCAAAATTTTGTCCAGTCCACTGTGCTCCTGTGGAATCCCTCCCTGGAACTTGCTCGGTAGAGTAGTCTAGTCCCAAACTCACAGAGGTCTGCCCTGCCTTTCTCTGAAACCTACAGAGCCAGTCAAAACCTACAATCCTTTGTTGTTTGTTTGGCAGTTTGGCAGTTTGTTTGTTCCTGGACAAAAATGTGGGCTCTCTCTGATTCCTATATGTCTGCATGCCAGAAGAGGGCACCAGAACATAAGAGGACACACCACACAGCTCCTGAGAATCCAGAGGGTTTTTTTTTGTTTTGTTTGTTTTGTTTGTTTTTTCTTCCTCTTTTCTTTTTTTCCGGAGCTGGGGACCTTGCTCTTCCCAGGGCCTTGCGCTTGCTAGGCAAGCGCTCTACCACTGAGCTAAATCCCCAACCCCGAGAATCCAGGTTTTTGACCAAAACAAAAAACAACAACAGGGGCTGGAGAGATGGCTCAGCGGTTAAGAGCACTGACTGCTCTTCCAGACGTCCTGAGTTCAATTGCCAGCAACCACATGGTGGCTCACAACCATCTGTAATGAGATCTGATTGATCTCTTCTGGTGTGTCTGAAGATAACTGCAGCATACTCAGATAAATAAAAAACAAATCTAAAAAAATTAAAAACAACAACAAAAAACACAAAAACAAACAAACAAACAAAACCCCCAAAACTAACAACCTAGAGGGTAGATATCTGCCTGCCCAGGTCTTCTAGTGCTATTTAAGGCTTCCTGTAGATAATAAAGCTTGTGTATCTTTTATCCAGGAACAGAATCATCAAGGCAGGGTAGGAGAGAAGCCCTGTTTGGGATTAAACGTTTCTACAACGTAACAGGAGGAGGCGGAGGGAGAGGGGCTCCTCAGACATAAATCTAAAATAGTACAATGGATCATTTTGAAGGCGTGTGGGTGAGGGTGACTGGAGACAGAGTTTTTCTCTGAGTGAGTGTGGAACTCACTGTCCCTGAGCTCAGCCTGTGATGAGAGAGAGAGAGAGAGAGAGAGAGAGAGAGAGAGAGAGAGAGAGATCGAATTTTCTGTGTCTCTCTGTCTCTGTCTGTCTGTCTCTCTCTCTCTGTGTCTGTCTCTCTCTCTGTCTCCCTGTCTCTGTCTCTCTTCCTCTCTCTGTCTCTCTGTCTCTCTCTGTCTCTGTCTCTCCCCCCTCCCCCATGCGTGTGTTTGTGTGTTCAACCGAGGAGGCAATGGCAGATAAATGTCTGCCCCTCCTCTGTAAGCCAGGCCACTCCATTACTGCCTTTCCTTTTTCTTAGTTTGTTTGGTTTATTCCAAGTTAATTGTATCTGTTTCTTTATTTTCCTCCTCATTTCTTTAGTTGAGTCAGGGGTCTTTGCACAAAAGCCCTGGAAATCAGTACCTGGATCAGGTCTGCAGCCTGCTCACAGAGTTCTACCCACCTTCACCTCTCAAGTGATGCAATCAAAGACATGCAGCACCACACCTGGCTTCTTTTCACATGTACATTTACTTTAGTTCCAATGCTCATTCAGGTCTGAGAGACGGGGGAGGGAAGGAGGGAAGAGAGACAGAGAGTGACAGAGAAACAGTTGACCGAGAGGGAGAATTGTAGGTTAATTATTGTTCCGTCTCCTCAATCACGGTCTACTGGTCGCCATCGTGGCAACCATGCCCCGCAACCCTACCTTCGGTAAGATCAAGCATAATGGCGGCAACCATATAATTCCTGCTTAGTCGCACTGAACACTCCGGTCATCACTACCTGTGGAGAATTGTAAGGGGGCTCCTCTGGTCTAGAGAGTAGTACCCTTGAATGAAATGAGGATCACAGCAAGCATTATTTGTTTTGAGATATAAGATGTGGAAAGAACTATATGTGTGGATTTACAGACAGACAGACAGACAGACAGACAGACAGACAGACAGAGAGGACAGGACAGGACAGGACAGGACAGGACAGGACAGGACAGGAGAAAAAAACAAGAACACAAACAAAAACTCAAAATGGAAGTCCGGTTCCAAATAGTCTCTGTCTGCCCTGTCGCTCTAGTGTTGGTGGTCCAGGTTATAAAAGCTTATACATGGGTGGGTGCGGGAAGTGCTGCTGGGTGTTCAGTTCAGGTCCAAGATTATTGCGGGTAACTAGACAACAAAGAAAGCAGTTAGACTGACTCCTACAGTGTTCGGTTTCTGAGTGTGTTATCACACAGAAGAGCCTAACAGAATATGTAATGAATTCTGGCAGCAACAGCAGAAACAACCAATGAGAAAGTGTCCTTATAATACTAGCAACTGCAACAAAATGGCAGACTAGCCAGCTAACAGTTCCCTAGCCATTAACTCATCTGACATAGGCCTTCTTCACGTTGCATCTAGATAGGTCTTCCTGTCTTCCTCTCCAGTGTGTGTGTGTGTGTGTGTGTGTGTGTGTGTGTGTGTGTGTGTGTGTGTGTGTGTGTAAAGAGAGAGAGAAGGAGGGGGGGAGAGAGAGAGAGAGCTTTAGAGAGAGAGAGCTTTAGAGAGAGAGAGAGCTTTAAAATCAGCACTCAAGCCTTTTCTCTTCCTATCCCTATCCCAACCCCCCCCCCCCAAACCAGCAGCAAAGCCACCAGCACTCGAGAGACAGAGGAAGATGAAATCTCTAGTCTGAGAAACAAGAGGAGGTAGATAAACATACCCCCCCCCTCTCTCCTTCATAATTTGTTAAAGTGTTCCCTTTGTGTTGTGTGGACTCTACTGTATTAAGCAAGTTTCACATCGTACTATCTCCAAAGAGGAGTCAACAGTCTCTTGGCGTGCAGGCAGTTGTTGCCTGCTTTAAATATTTTTTGGTGTGTTTGTTTGTTTGTTTGTTTGTTTGTTTGTTTGTTTGTTTGTTTCAAAACCGAGGGCCTGCCTGCGTTCAACAGATCCAAACCCAGTTCTCAGAGGGGAAAATGGAGTCAA
>NW_028238814.1:17500-20000 GCF_021556685.1 Rattus norvegicus
CCCTCTCTGGCCTCAGAGGTCCAGGCTCCCGCTGGCAGGGCCCGAAGGGACTCCTGGGGGGAAAAAAAAATAAAGTCTCCGAGGCACCACCTAGCCGGTTTTATTCTTGAAGAAAAGCAAACATACATAATGGAATAAGGGAAAGAAAAAACCCTGTTTTCTATATACACAAGCAGTCGTAATTTGTTATAGTGTCCCCTTTGCGTAGTTTGGATTCGATGACTTTATTTTATCAAGCAAGTTTTAAACAGCGGTAACTCCAAAGAGGAGTCAACAGCCCCTTTAAGTGCAGTCAGTCATTGACCCTTTGGTCTGTCTGTCTGTCTGTCTGTCTGTCTGTTTCAAAACGAGGGAGGGCCTGCCTGCCTGCCTGCCTGCCTGCCTGCCTGCCTGCCTGCCTGCCTGCGTGCCTGCATCAGATCTAAATACAGTTCTCAGAGGGGAAGACAGAGACAAGTCAGAAGTCACTAGCACTCAATGGACGACCACCAACCTAAGGGCAGGCCTAGGGTAGAATTTGATGGACGGACGGACGGACAGACGGACGGACGGACGGATGGACAGATGGACAGAAAGGATCTAGGAGGAGCTTTGGGAAAGATGAAAAGCCTCCATTTCCCCCCAAAAGAACGAGCCCCAACAGCTGGGCTCTTCGAGATGAGTTATAAGGGGAACCACACATACAGTTTTGTATCACACATACAGTTTGTCATCATCCGTCAATACCAGGTAGACTTTTCAACGTATGTAGGTAGCTGTTGTCAGGTCAGTCCTTTACTAAGCCTCATGTAAGCTCTGCAGGGTAAGCCTCAGGAATTCATCTGTGCGTCCCGCAGGGTATGCTTTCTTGCTTTGTTAAAGGCTAGACTTTGGTTGCTGTCTGTCTGTCTGTCTGTCTGTCTGTCTGTCTGTCTGAATGAATGAATGAATGAATGAGCGAGGGAATGAACGAATGAGGAGGGGATGCACATGCCTATGGTTTTAAGATGCTTAATTTCTTTACAAGGTTTATTTATTTAAACATTAAACATTGGGGTTGGGGATTTAGCTCAGTGGTAGAGCGCTTGCCTAGGAAGCACAAGGCCCTGGGTTCGGTCCCCAGCTCCGAAAATAAAATAAAATAAAATAAAATAAACATTAAACATTAATCGGAAATAATGGAGTCAGCAGTTAAGAGTTCTGACTGTGTTCTTCCAGAGGTCCTGAGTTCTATTCCCATGGTGGCTCACAACCCTCTGTTATGGGATCGATCTGCTGTGTGTCCGAAGACAGCTGCAGTGTGCTGTTTGTAGGGTAAAGAAAAAAATACTAAAGAAGAAAAAAAAAAAAAGAGAGAGAAAAAGTTAGAAGCACCAAGTCAAGTCATGTAAATATTGCCCACATTCGGATTTAGACATGCCTGAGCTGTCAGGGCGAGGCTGGGTGAGAGCGAATCAGTGAACGATCGGACTCTTCCTCTCTCTGTGAGGGTGTGTCATGAACTCTATTACCATTTCCAAAGAGTTAGGTATGCTGGAGCGAAGTGGACCGGAAAGCCAAGGGAGGAGAGGTATGCCTACACGAGTCCACCCAACCCCCCCGCCCCCCCCCCAGGGAGACATCCTCGAGTGGTGGGGGGAGGGGCGAAGGTGTGGAGGGATAATTTCCAACAAATAAATCCCAACAAATAAATTACTAGAGACTTGATTCATTGATTTACTTTAAATTTATTGAGTGTATCGGGAAAGAGGGAAAATGGGTCAAGGAGGGAGGGAGGGAGGGAGGGAGGGAGGGAGGGAGGGAGGGAGGGAGGGAGGGAGGGAGAGAGGGATATCTTTTCCTCCAAATCGGCTGGTATGTAGTCTCAGTGCGTCAGAAAAAAGACTGCTTCTGGCCTCCTTTCTGATTACCCCAAGGCAGTCTGGTCACCGTGCTGTAATAGAAAGGGAAACCACAGTCAAGTCATGGGAGCGAGCGAGCAAGCAAGCAAGCAAAAATCATAAACAAAAGCAAAAACACGTCTGTTAAGTTGAGCAGAGCAGAGCAGAGCAGAGCAGAGTAGGGCAAAGCAATACAAGGTCACATTCCACAAAGGCTGATATAGTCTGCCATCTTGGTCTACAGAGTGAAAAGTAGAAGGAGAAAATGAATATCGCTTTGTGTGTCACAAAGTTTTTAAGTTGTAAGGAACATTGCAGGGCTAAACCTTCAAATCCTCAAACCACCCAACCCAAGCTTTCCTCCTCCTCATCCTCCTCCTCCTCCTCCTCCTCCTCACCCCCCATTGCCCCCCCCCCGTGTGGTGTGTGTGTGTGTGTGTGTGTGTGTGTGTGTGTGTGTGTGTGTTTGCGCACGAGCTCGAGCTCGGGCACGCATTTCTTTCACTGCACAACCATCATTGGAGGACGTTTAAATAAACACGAATGAATCAGACAGGCAGACAGACAGGGGCCCATAATGGATCCCTACAACTCGGTGGTGGTGGTGGTGGTGGTGGTGGTGGTGGTGGTGGTGGTGGTGG
>NW_028238814.1:32500-44767 GCF_021556685.1 Rattus norvegicus
GCGCCCGGCTGCCCCCCCCGTTGAGGAGGGGCCCGGCAGCACGGCCGCGGGTCGGCCAGACGAGGAGCGAGAGAGAAAGGAACGCCGGCGGGCGGGGAGGGGGAGCGAACCGGCAGAACGAGGACCGTCGACGGCAGGGCCGGCCGCAGCGGCACCCCCCGCGGGAGACGCCTCACAAGGGACCGGGAGGCCGCTCGGGCGGCGACCGGGCACGCGAGCCAAGCCGGCGGGAATCACACTGCACCCAACCCGGAGCAGTCCCGCCACGCCCGCGGCACCGAGCCGACCCGAAACCAACGGACAACCCCCGGGAGCCCGAGGAGACGCCAGCCGACGCGAGAGAGAACCGAGGCAGACGCCGACGCCAACCGACGAAGACCCCCGCGTGGCAGCGGGTCCCAACGTCCGACGACGCGCCGGACGCGGCCGACCGCCGGTTCCCCCAAACAAGAAGTCCGCCCCCGAGAGCGAGGCCAACCCCGCGGTTCACGGACCCTCGAGAGCCCCGCGGAGGGGGAAGGGGGGGTAGGACGGCTCCCGCGATCTCCACCGGCCGTGGGAACGCTGCCGTGGAAGGGGGGGACGAGGCGGCAACCGCAGACGCCCGAGAGCACGCGGCACGCACCACACGCGACACGACCTCGCCGCGAGAGTGGCCGGGACGTGGACGCGCGTGGGAGGGACGCACACGCGACGGAGGGCACGGGGGAAACGGAGGCGGGTGGGACCGGGAGCCCAGCGCCGCCCTTCCAAACCCACCCGTCCCGCGACGACCCCTCGCGGTGAGAGGGGGTACCGCGCACGCGGGCGTGTGCACGGCCCTTCCCCGCCACCTGCCACCAGAAACCCAATCTCCCCCACAAGCTCCGCACAGCGGCAGGTCGACAGAGCCCCGTCCCGCGTGATCCCTCCTCGTACTCGGAGCGGGGAGGCGCGGGTCGCGGTAGGCGAGAGAGCAAACGCTGCGCGCAGAAGGCTGAGGTCAGGGCGGGCAGCCGAGGGGACCATCCGGGAGAAGCCCCTCGGAGATCGTAAAGCCCTTTCCGAAGATAGCTAGAGAAGGCAAATTCCTCACTGAGGGCGGGACGAACCCAACACCGACGAGCAGCCAAGGGCTCCGTGCACGCAACGGGAAACGAGCAACAGGCGCGGGACAGAACGGGAAGGACCACGCGCCAGCTGGTGGGGGGTCTGCGGTATCGGCAAAGGTCTCTTTCTCCGGGGTCTTCTTGAGCATTCGCGGACCGGGGGGACCTGCGACAGGTCCCCGCCGAGGGCCAGGCCTCTTCAAGGCGCACACAAAGGAGGAGCCTTGACTTGAGGGAGTCCGGTCTTTAAAAAGGGCCAGCCGCGATCGCTCAGCACCACCCTAACCGCGCAGGGCCCGCGGGTGAAGGCACCAAAAACATAGGCACGGGGTGGGCGCTCACCCAACGGAAGGAGCCTTTTAACCGCACACTCAACTCCTCGACCCCCCCCCTTTTCTGTCACCGTGCAGAAAGCCGGCAACTAGGACAAGGGAAAGCGTAAAGGCACAAGCACCATGGAGCACAGGAGGCACGCCGGGGAGCGGGAAGCGCCACCGCCAACTCAGAAGCGGGCACCTTGGTGGTCAAAGCCCGGAACGCTCCAGGAGCACCGCAAGGCTCACACAAAGCAGGGCGCGTGCACACACCATTCGGGAAGGGTATGCACCGCAGCGGGTCTACCACCTTCCCCCGGCACGGGGGAAGAGGGCCGCGAAGCAGTGAACGGCGTGGGGGCAAGCGCCCCCGACACGTCCACAGGGACACCGCGAACCACAGCAACAAGTGTGCGCGGGTCAGCGCTCGTGCCGGACAGCCGCACCCCTGACTTCCACACACCACCCTGCAAAGGAATGGGGAGGAGAGACGAGGGGCCCGCTGGCAGAACGAGAAGAGCGGTCGCCATTCGCGCTGAATGACCATTCGCCATGAATGTCCGTCCCTCGCCTGGCGCGGCTTAGGCCCCGGCCCGAAGAGAACGCGGCAGCACCACATCGATCCAACGGGAGCGAGACACGCCATGCATCGGGAACAACGGGCGTGAGAGCTTTCTAACACGCACTGGACGGGAATACGAGCGAGAAGAGCGAGAGAGAGCACGGGAAGAAGTCGCTAACACTGCCACACACACACAAAAAAAAAAAAATTTACCCTTCTCGAGGGCGAGAAAAAAAAGGAAGCGTTGCACTCGGGAGGCACGTGGCGTGGAAGAACGGGACTCAACGGGCAGCGGAGGTTCGGGAACTCCTTCAAAAAAAATAAAAATAAAAAAAAAATAAAAATAAAAAAATAAAATCCCCTTCGAAGGAGAAAAGGTGCAACTCGGGAGGCACACAGCAGGAAAGAAAGGGACACACCACCAAGCAGCGGAGGTTCGGGAACTCCTTCCAAAAAACAAAAAAAAAAAAAACAAAAAAAAAAACAAATAAAAAAACCGGTCGGCCGCAGAGGAGCACGCCAGGGGGTCACTAGCACCAAACGGGAAAACCCTTCCAGTCGCACTCGGCACCAACGACTCCTACCGGTAACGGACGACAACCACCACGGGGAAATCGGGAACGCCTGACACGCGGGACGGTTGTCATAAAGCTGCCCCAGAGAGCACAGGCAAGCAAGCACGGGAAAGCAGGAAGCGCGTACTCATGGGGGGGACGCTAAGCTTCAAGCATCGAAGAGGCCCATGCGCAGAAGAAAAGAGCTAGGGCTGGACAAGCAAACAGCCTTGGTGCAAGCCTCTTCCAACGTCCTTTAATGACAAAAAGAGTCAAAAGGACAGCGTGTCAGCATATATCTCCAGGTACAATAAGGACAGATAGCAAAGATGAAAAGTGTAAAAGACACAGGGATAAACATGACAGGCCACACGGAACGTCTGGAAGTCATGTTCGGTGACGTGTCCCCAAGAGGTCCCCATGTAGAAAGAGAACCGGACCGCAAAGGAACAACTGGTCGACCTTAGAACCCTGAGTGCTCACAGACCGAGGAGGCCATGGTAGATAGCCTGGAACACAGCTTCCCCTCGGCCTCAGAAGTCCATGCTCCCGCTGGCAGGGACCGGGGAGGATCCTGGAAAAAATAAAGTCTCGGAGGCGCCCCCTAGCCGGGACACCTCGGCTCGGAGGCCGGGGACACAGCACCCTCTCGGCCTCAGAGGTCCAGGCTCCCGCTATCAGGGACCGAAGGGACTCCTGGAAAAGAAAAAAAAAAAAATCCGTGGCGCCACCTAGCCGGGCCACCTCGGCTCGGAGGCCGGGGACACAGCACCCTCTCGGCCTCAGAGGTCCAGGCTCCCGCTATCAGGGACCGAAGGGACTCCTGGAAAAGAAAAAAAAAAAAAAAAACTCCGTGGCGCCCCCTAGCCGGGCCACCTCGGCTCGGAGGCCGGGGACACAGCACCCTCTCGGCCTCAGAGGTCCAGGCTCCCGCTATCAGGGACCGAAGGGACTCCTGGAAAAGAAAAAAAAAAAAAAAAACTCCGTGGCGCCCCCTAGCCGGGCCACCTCGGCTCGGAGGCCGGGGACACAGCACCCTCTCGGCCTCAGAGGTCCAGGCTCCCGCTATCAGGGACCGAAGGGACTCCTGGAAAAGAAAAAAAAAAAATCCGTGGCGCCACCTAGCCGGGCCACCTCGGCTCGGAGGCCGGGGACACAGCACCCTCTCGGCCTCAGAGGTCCAGGCTCCCGCTATCAGGGACCGAAGGGACTCCTGGAAAAGAAAAAAAAAAAAAAAAAAACTCCGTGGCGCCCCCTAGCCGGGCCACCTCGGCTCGGAGGCCGGGGACACAGCACCCTCTCGGCCTCAGAGGTCCAGGCTCCCGCTATCAGGGACCGAAGGGACTCCTGGAAAAGAAAAAAAAAAAAAAAAACTCCGTGGCGCCCCCTAGCCGGGCCACCTCGGCTCGGAGGCCGGGGACACAGCACCCTCTCGGCCTCAGAGGTCCAGGCTCCCGCTATCAGGGACCGAAGGGACTCCTGGAAAAGAAAAAAAAAAAAAAAAAAACTCCGTGGCGCCCCCTAGCCGGGCCACCTCGGCTCGGAGGCCGGGGACACAGCACCCTCTCGGCCTCAGAGGTCCAGGCTCCCGCTATCAGGGACCGAAGGGACTCCTGGAAAAGAAAAAAAAAAAAAAAAAACTCCGTGGCGCCCCCTAGCCGGGCCACCTCGGCTCGGAGGCCGGGGACACAGCACCCTCTCGGCCTCAGAGGTCCAGGCTCCCGCTATCAGGGACCGAAGGGACTCCTGGAAAAGAAAAAAAAAAAAAAAACTCCGTGGCGCCCCCTAGCCGGGCCACCTCGGCTCGGAGGCCGGGGACACAGCACCCTCTCGGCCTCAGAGGTCCAGGCTCCCGCTATCAGGGACCGAAGGGACTCCTGGAAAAGAAAAAAAAAACTCCGTGGCGCCCCCTAGCCGGGCCACCTCGGCTCGGAGGCCGGGGACACAGCACCCTCTCGGCCTCAAAAGTGTCTATGGTCCCGCTGGCTGGGACCGAAGGGACTCCTGGAAAAGAAAAAAAAAAAAAAAAACTCCGTGGCGCCCCCTAGCCGGGCCACCTCGGCTCGGAGGCCGGGGACACAGCACCCTCTCGGCCTCAAAAGTGTCTATGGTCCCGCTGGCTGGGACCGGAGAGGAGGGAAGAAATAAAAAAAATAAAATAAAATAAAATAAAAAATTTAAAAAAAAAAATTGGAAAAAAAAAAAAAATCCGGGACGGGGCCCAAGCCTTCTGGTCGACCTCATCCAGCTGCCACCAACCCCTCCTTGTGTCCCAATAGGTCGTACAGCCACCCTCCTCCCCTGAAGTTCTCCAGGTACAACCTCCTAGCTAGAGATGGTCCCCAGACAGGACGGCGTCTCCGTCGCGCACCCGCCTGCTTGCCTGTCACCCTCTCACCCTGGCCGGCTCACCACAGGCACTTCCCCGTCCTTTGTCACCAACCGGGGGACAGGAGCGTTGCGGAAACTTGTCGCCACTAGGTGTCGCCCGACAGCGATCTCGATCAAGCAAACCAATACAGACTGTCACGCGCCGCCGCCGCCACACACACTCATTCCGTCTCTCCAGAGTGACCTCCCTAGCTCAGGGGGACACTCACCCACGCACAACGGGGCAGGTACCCACCACTTCTCCCGAATGGCACAAACGGTCCCGGTTGTCCCGCCGGAACACAGTGAACGCGGGATGGACTCGGGGCCAACCCCCTCAGGCACCCAGAAAAGGAAAGTAGGACGGAGCGGTGAAAACAGGCCACCTCTAAGTGAAAGGACATGCACTCTCGAATCGGTTAACAATTAGCAAGGAACAGGCACAGTTAGGAAAAGGGAGCGTCCAAACTCCGGCGTGAGGGGAGGGTGGCGGCGACCTCAGTTCCACACCATTTTTAAATGGCTCACTCATTTTTAAAACCCTCCACCGATCCCGATGGGGGGGAGGGGGGGGTTGTTGTTGTTCTCTGTTCCTCGCTGCCACCGCCAGCCGGCACTCACCAAACCACACACCTGCCACCCTCTTTGGAAGACTAAACACAGAGAGTAAATTAAAAGAATGGTGGAATGATGGTGGAATGGTTAAAATTCCCGTGATTTGTTTTCACTCTGATCAAAACATACTTATTTTGTGCATTTGCATTCCCTTGTTCACACGTGCCTCTGTGTGTGTGGTGGGGGGAGGGAGGGAGGGAGGGAGGGAGGGAGGGAGAAAGAGAGAGAGAGAGAGAGAGAGAGAGAGAGAGAGAGAGAGAGAGAGAGAGCCAATTTAAAAAATAAAAACATGGTTAAATACAGCCACTTTGGGAAGATTGCTAGAGAGAATGCAGTCCAGAGTATGGAGGCCAGAGCTCTGGACGCTCTAGACCACAGGTCTCCCATCTCCCATATACCAGGCACCCAGCACCACCATCCCTACTTTGTTTGTTTGTGCGTTTGTTTGCTTGCTTGTTACATTAGTTTCATCCCAAGTTAATAATTATATATTTTTTTTCTATGCACGTATTTAGTTGTGGCAGGGGAACTCCTTCTTTAGGACAGGCAGACTTAGCTAGTTAGTTAGCCAGTCAAAAGTACGTAAAAAATTTATATCAACATAAATATCATTCACTAAGAAATCCTATCTGAAGAAAAAGAAAGAAAGGAAGAAAGAAGGAAGGGAGGGAGGGAGGGAGGGAGAGGGAGAGAGAGAGAGAGAGAGAGAAAGAAAGAGGAAAACTGGCAGACTTAGTTTTAGTGTTTTTGTTATTGTTTATTCAAGATATTGTTTCAGGGCTGGAGAGACGGCTCAGCGGTGAAGAGCACTGACTGCTCTTCCAGAGATCCTTAGTTCAAATCCCAGCAACCACATGGTGGCTCACAACCATCTGTAATGGAATCCTCTCCTTGTGTGTTGAAGACAGTGACAGTGTGCTCATAAAATAAATAAACAATAAAAAATATGTTTGAAGATTAAAGAAAAAACTCTCTCTCTCTCTCTCTCTCTCTCTCTCTCTCTCTCACACACACACACACACAAATAAACTCTGTAATAAAAATCAATGTGACTTCATGATCAAACTTCTATAGTCAATAGGACTAGAGAGAACACATGTCTGTAAAATAAAAGCAGAACCTTTTCTGCTTTGTTTTGTTTTGCCTCAAGGTACGTTTCTTTTGGTATAGCCCAGGCAGTCATGGAACTTGCTCCGTAGACTTATCTAGCCTCAAGCTCACAGAGGTCCACTCTGCCTGCCTCGGCCACCCACACAGCTCTCTCTGCTGACTATATGTCTGCATGCCAGAAGAGGGCACCAGAACCTAGGAGGACACACCACATGGCTCCTGAGAATCCAGGTTTTGACTTTAAAAAAAAAAAAAAAAAAAAAAATTCTGACAGCATAGAGGGTAGATATCTGCCTGCCAGGCTCTTCTAGTGCTGTTTAAGGTGGGGTAATAGCCATGTGAAGGAGACAAGGGGAGAGGAAAAATCGATTGGATGAGTAGTGCTGCTGAGATTAAGGAACACACACACACACACACACACACACACACAGAGAGAGAGAGAGAGAGAGAGAGAGACAGAGACAGAGACAGAGACAGAGACAGAGACAGACAGAGACAGACAGAGACAGTAAGACAAAGAGACAGAGAGAGAGAGATGACAGAGGGACACACCGAGGGAAAGACATCAGGACCAGCTGAATTTCTCAAGAAAAGAAAAGAAGAGAAAGGAAAAATGTTTTCTATATACACAAATCTGTATACATGATTTGTTATAGTGTCCCATTTGGGCACTTTGGATTCAACTGTGGATGGTTGGCAGCCAGCTTGGCTGACACCTGACCTCACCAAGATGGAAGCAGCCGGCCATTAGCCCTGATGTTCCAGGTCACTTCTGTTTCTCCCTTTCCCAGCCTCTAGGGAAACAGAACTTAATTAAACTCAGTTTGCACGTGCAGAAAGGTGAAGAGGCACCCAAAAGCAGCCAGAAGCCTCAGACCATCCACAGCCACATGTTCTCCTTCTGCCTATATTACTTCTAAATGATCGTATTTATTTATTTATTTATTTATTTATTTATTTATTTATTTACTTACTTACTTACTTACTTACTTACTTACTTACTTACTTTTTTTTCTTTCTTTTTTTTCGGAGCTGGGGACAGAACCCAGGGCCTTGCACTTGCTAGGCAAGCGCTCTACCACTGAGCTAAATCCCCAACCCCCTTACTTACTTACTTACTTACTTACTTACTTACTTACTTACTTACTTTTTTTGTCATACTTAAACAATCATTCGTCCTTGAATTCCTCCTGTATGCCAGGTAGACTTAGTCAGTCAGTCAGTCAGTCAGTCAGTCATTTAGCCAGGTCAAAATAGTTAAACATAAATATCAATAAAATCAATAAAAATCAAATGCAAACCCAATAGACAGTAAGTAAAATCGAATAAACCAAAAGATACATCATAAGCACAGAGTTTCAGCCGGACATTGAAAAGCAGCAGTTACCGAAGCAGTCTCCCTCCCACACCAACACACACACAGCTCGACCACCACCTTATCTGCACATTTTCAGCTCCTGCTTTCTAGAGTTACCAAGTTTATACACTACAGAGTTTAGCAAGGCAGGCCGGTTCACCGCACCCCCAGGGTCAGAGAACATGCTAGACCAGCTCTAGGGGATGGGCTGGGGGGCAGGGGAGGGTGGGAAGAGGGGAAACAGGCAGACTTAGGTATTCTAGTTTTGTTCATTCAAGATTCCACTTCTCTCTGTTGTAGCCCTGATAGACAGACAGGCAGGCAGGAATATTTGTTTGTCTGGCTTGGGGTTTGGGTTTGGTCCATTTGTTGGTGGATTTTGTTTTGTTTTGTTTCATTTTGTTTTTCGGGAAGTGTGGTGACTTAGTGCCTACACAAGCCAAGGCAGGAAAAATAAATAAGTAAAGATCTCTGAAACACAAATCTGGAGTGGGCTCTAGCATGGCCATGGACACACGCATGCACAGACGCACGCACGCACGCACGCATTGTAGACACGCACTCAAGGACACACTGGATTCTACAATGTTTGGTTTCTGAGTGTGTGTCATACAGAACCTAACAGAATATGTAATGAACTCTGGCAGTGACAGCAGAAACAACCTATGAGAAGGCGTCCTTGCAATATTAAAATGGCAGGCTAGCCAGGTGACAGTTATCTTAACCAATCTGATGTAGGCCTCATTCACACGGCATCTAGGCCTTAACAGTTAATTGTATCTGTTTCTTTATTTTCCTCTTAGGCCATCACATTGTTTTACCTAGACCTTTAACAGCCAGCAGCTACCAGCCTACAGCTACCAGTTTCTTTCTTTTCATAAAGAAACCCTGTCTGAAAAACTAGGGGAGGGAGACAAACAGATTAACAGATCTCTCTCTCTCTCTCTCTCTCTCTCTCTCGCTCTCTCGCTCTCTCGCTCTCTCGCTCTCTCGCTCTCTCGCTCTCTCGCTCTCTCGCTCTCTCGCTCTCTCGCTCTCTCGGCGCGTGTGTTTGTGTGTTCAACAGAGGAGGCATTCAGGTCTGAGAGACGGGGGAGGGAAAGAGGGAAGAGAGACAGAGAGTGACAGAGAAACAGTTGACAGAGAGGGAGAATTGTAGGTTAATTATTGTTCCGTCTCCTCAATCACGGTCTACTGGTCGCCATCGTGGCAACCATGCCCCGCAACCCTACCTTCGGTAAGATCAAGCATAATGGCGGCAACCATATAATTCCTGCTTAGTCGCACTGAACACTCCGGTCATCACTACCTGTGGAGAATTGTAAGGGGGCTCCTCTGGTCTAGAGAGTAGTACCCTTGAATGAAATGAGGATCACAGCAAGCATTATTTGTTTTGAGATATAAGATGTGGAAAGAACTATATGTGTGGATTTACAGACAGACAGACAGACAGACAGACAGACAGACAGACAGACAGACAGAGAGGACAGGACAGGACAGGACAGGACAGGACAGGACAGGACAGGACAGGAGAAAAAAACAAGAACACAAACAAAAACTCAAAATGGAAGTCCGGTTCCAAATAGTCTCTGTCTGCCCTGTCGCTCTAGTGTTGGTGGTCCAGGTTATAAAAGCTTATACATGGGTGGGTGCGGGAAGTGCTGCTGGGTGTTCAGTTCAGGTCCAAGATTATTGCGGGTAACTAGACAACAAAGAAAGCAGTTAGACTGACTCCTACAGTGTTCGGTTTCTGAGTGTGTTATCACACAGAAGAGCCTAACAGAATATGTAATGAATTCTGGCAGCAACAGCAGAAACAACCAATGAGAAAGTGTCCTTATAATATTAGCAACTGCAACAAAATGGCAGACTAGCCAGCTAACAGTTCCCTAGCCATTAACTCATCTGACATAGGCCTTCTTCACGTTGCATCTAGATAGGTCTTCCTATCTTCCTCTCCAGTGCTGAGACCAAAGTGAGATCAAAGTCATGCATCACCATGGGTGCCTTCCTTTTCATTTCTTTTCTTTCATCCTAGGAAGTGAGTGAGTGTGTGTGTGTGTGTGTGTGTGTGTGTGTGTGTGTGTGTGTGTGTAAAGAGAGAGAGAAGGAGGGGGGGAGAGAGAGAGAGAGCTTTAGAGAGAGAGAGCTTGAGAGAGAGAGAGAGCTTTAAAATCAGCACTCAAGCCTTTTCTCTTCCTATCCCTATCCCAATCCCCCCCCCAAACCAGCAGCAAAGCCACCAGCACTCGAGAGACAGAGGAAGATGAAATCTCTGGTCTGAGAAACAAGAGGAGGTAGATAAACATACCCCCCCCTCTCTCCTTCATAATTTGTTAAAGTGTTCCCTTTGTGTTGTGTGGACTCTACTTTATTAAGCAAGTTTCACATCGTACTAGCTCCAAAGAGGAGTCAACAGTCTCTTGGCGTGCAGACAGTTGTTGCCTGCTTTAAATATTTTTTGGTGTGTTTGTTTGTTTGTTTGTTTGTTTGTTTGTTTGTTTGTTTCAAAACCGAGGGCCTGCCTGCGTTCAACAGATCCAAACCCAGTTCTCAGAGGGGAAAATGGAGTCAAGTCCGAAGTCACTGGCATTTAAGTCATCTGCCATTGACAGTCATAGGAGATGGGAATATCGTCCTTTCTCCAATGGAGACTCACCTGGGTATGCATCAACCACATCTAAGGGCAGGCCTGGGTTAGTACGGGGTGGTGGATGGGGAGGAAGGATCTGGAAAGAGCTTTGCGATGGGAAACTATGATCAGAATGTTGCACAGAAAACAAAATTTGTATTTAAAAAGAAAAAAAAAAGGCTATCCAAAAAATCTATCCAAAAATGAAAGGAAACAAAACAAAACAAAACAAAACAAAACAAAACAAAACCGACAGCAGAACTTTACTAACTGCAAATGCTCCATCTCCCTGTATCCAACCACTCCACTCCCAGATAGGTAGATGATAGTTTGCACTTCTGTCCCAGTCGGGTTAAGAAAAGGGGAACCACCTCTGTGGAGAGCCATCTCTCCAGCCCTTGACAAGCTTTATTTAACTAAACATTAAACATGAATCAGAAACGCCAAACCCTGTACATATATGGTCCAGATTCACCCTTACTTAGAAATCCCCGAGCTGGCAGGGCGAGGCTGGGAATTGAGAGTGAGCAAAAAGGGAGTCTGCCTCTTTCCCCCAGGGTGTGCTATCAACTCCATTACCATTTCCAAACAGCTGGGTGTGAGTCTAACTAAGGTTTCCTTCAGTCAGACATTTGCCAGGAGCCGGAGCCCTGACAGGACAGCGAGAGCGATGATCAGACATCATTTCACAGTGAAATCATCACTCGCTGATTTCAGGCAGAAAACTTTAGAAAACTCTAAACTCTAAAGAGGCACTGAAGCGTGCTAGGGCAGCAGCAGTACTTCCCCGACTGACCTTCAGGAACCTGCATATTCTCCAGCCCCGCCCCACCCCACCCCCTCTCAGCTAGCTCCTGTCCACCCCTCCCCCTCCCCCCACATACAGGGAGGAGGCCTTGTGTGTGTGTGGGGGGGGGGGGGCGGCGGCAGCGGAAGATGCAACTCTCTCTTGAGAGAGAGTTCGGGTCTCCCAAACAAATACATAACTAGAAACTTCATTTATTTACTTTATTTCATCGAGCATACCGTGGAAGAGGGAAAAGGAACAGGGAAGCTAGGCCAACTGGTCGAGCTCCTCCTTTCGTTTTGTTTCAAAAAGGAAAGGAAAAGCCAAAGAACCCCCTCTTTTTGGTGAAAGGAACAGAATGGTGAAAGTTGAAACATCGGCTCGCCACTTAATACTTTGGCTTTTAATAAAAGGGACAGCAGATCGACTTCCGAGTTGATTAAGAGAGAGAGAAAGAGAGAGAGAGAGAGAGAGAGAGAGAGAGAGAGAGAGAGAGAGAGATAAAAACCACAAAAAAACGTTTTGTCGACCAGCCTCCTTTTAAACCTCTGTTACACAGGAAGACTGGTCAACCTCATTCCCCCCTCCCCCCACTCACACACACACCCCCTCCCCCTCCACGGAGAGGTTTAATGAGAGAAGAAAGGTAGAAGAAGAGAGTAAAGGCCAGTCATGAGCACGTGGAGAGAATTTGGGAGGGGAATGGGGAGAGAAGGGACAAAGGGGAAGAGGGGAAGAGAGGAAGAGCAAAAGAGCAAAGAGAGGAGCAAAGAGAGCCAACCTCATATTTTATTTTATTTTTTTTAAAGATTTATTTATTTTATTTATGCGTAAGAGTACACTGTAGCTATTTCAGACACACCAGAAGAGAGCATCAG
>NW_028238815.1:0-12500 GCF_021556685.1 Rattus norvegicus
GTGGAATCGAACTCAGGACCTCTGGAAGAGCAGAGCGGTGAGTGCTCTTAACCTCGGAGCCATCTCTCCAGCCCTTGACAAGCTTTATTTAACTAAACATTAAACATGAATCAGAAACGCCAAACCCTGTACATATATGGTCCAGATTCACCCCTTACTTAGAAATCCCCGAGCTGGCAGGGCGAGGCTGGGAATTGAGAGTGAGCAAAAAGGGAGTCTGCCTCTTTCCCCCAGGGTGTGCTATCAACCTCCATTACCATTTCCAAACAGCTGGGTGTGAGTCTAACTAAGGTTTCCTTCAGTCAGACATTTGCCAGGAGCC
Organism: Rattus norvegicus; assembly: GCF_021556685.1. NCBI lineage: Eukaryota > Metazoa > Chordata > Mammalia > Rodentia > Muridae > Rattus > Rattus norvegicus. The sequence continues at coordinate 323 of NW_028238815.1, forward strand.
GGAGCCCTGACAGGACAGCGAGAGCGATGATCAGACATCATTTCACAGTGAAATCATCACTCGCTGATTTTCAGGCAGAAAACTTTAGAAAACTCTAAACTCTAAAGAGGCACTGAAGCGTGCTAGGGCAGCAGCAGTACTTCCCCGACTGACCTTCAGGAACCTGCATATTCTCCAGCCCCGCCCCACCCCACCCCCCTCTCAGCTAGCTCCTGTCCACCCCTCCCCCTCCCCCCACATACAGGGAGGAGGCCTTGTGTGTGTGTGTGGGGGGGGGGGGGCGGCAGCGGGAAGATGCAACTCTCTCTTGAGAGAGAGTTCGGGTCTCCCAAACAAATACATAACTAGAAACTTCATTTATTTACTTTATTTCATCGAGCATACCGTGGAAGAGGGAAAAGGAACAGGGAAGCTAGGCCAACTGGTCGAGCTCCTCCTTTCGTTTTTGTTTCAAAAAAGGAAAGGAAAAGCCAAAGAACCCCCTCTTTTTGGTGAAAGGAACAGAATGGTGAAAGTTGAAACATCGGCTCGCCACTTAATACTTTGGCTTTTAATAAAAGGGACAGCAGATCGACTTCCGAGTTGATTAAGAGAGAGAGAAAGAGAGAGAGAGAGAGAGAGAGAGAGAGAGAGAGAGAGAGAGAGAGAGAATAAAAACCACAAAAAAAAAACGTTTTGTCGACCAGCCTCCTTTTTAAACCTCTGTTACACAGGAAGACTGGTCAACCTCATTCCCCCCTCCCCCCCACTCACACACACACCCCTCCCCCTCCACGGAGAGGTTTAATGAGAGAAGAAAGGTAGAAGAAGAGAGTAAAGGCCAGTCATGAGCACGTGGAGAGAATTTGGGAGGGGAATGGGGAGAGAAGGGACAAAGGGGAAGAGGGGAAGAGAGGAAGAGCAAAAGAGCAAAGAGAGGAGCAAAGAGAGCCAACCTCATATTTTATTTTATTTTTTTTAAAGATTTATTTATTTTATTTATGCGTAAGAGTACACTGTAGCTATTTTCAGACACACCAGAAGAGAGCATCAGATCCCATTACAGATGGTTGTCAGCCACCTTGTGGTTGCTGGTAATTGAACTCAGGACCTCTGGGAGAAATTTGTGTGTGTGTGTGTGTGTGTGTGTGTGTGTGTGTGTGTGTGTGTGTGCCCGTTAGTTTAAAAATCTGCTGTAGACCTCCCTTTTAATATCTGTTTAACAAATATTTTTACCATATTTAAATTTTATTTATTTTATTTTACTTAAAAATAATAATGAATAAAGAGTCAATGTGAATAAACAATAAAACAAAAATCAAGGTGATCGGGGTTGGGGATTTAGCTCAGTGGTAGAGCGCTTGCCTAGCAAGAGTAAGGCCCTGGGTTCGGTCCCCAGCTCCGAAAAAAAGAAAAAAGAAAAAAAAAAAATCAAGGTGATCAACAGATACCGACGACTGACATGGAAAAAAGTTAATAGATCGCCATAAAAACAGAGTAAGTGCGATGTAAACAATAAAACAGATGGGATGGAGAGATGGCTCAGCGGTTAAGAGCACTGACCGCTCTCCCAGAGGTCCTGAGTTCAAATCCCAGCAACCACATGGTGGCTCACAACCATCTGTAATGAGACCTGATGCCCTCTTCTGGTGTGTCTGAAGACAGCTACAGTGTACTCACATGCGTTAAATAAATAAATTTAAAAAAAAAAGAAAACAATAAAGCAGAAATTAAGACGAGGGACACAGAAGGACAAGGGAGATAAAACAATTAAATGTTAACAGACATAAAGTGGGAACGACGGGGTTGGGGATTTAGCTCTGTGGTAGAGTGCTTGCCTAGCAAATGCAAGGCCCTGGATTCAGTCCCCAGCTCTGAAAAAAGAAAAAAGAAAAAAGAAAAAAAAAGAAAAGCGGGAACGAGATGAAGGGCAAATATAGACGACTGAAACGAAATGATGGAATAAATTTATAAAATAATAATAAAATACGAGTAAATACGAATAAATGGCAAACTGGACTTTAATAAATGTTTAAATCAAGGTGAATGACAAATACAATTTAGACAAAAAGGTTTTGAAAAATGAAAAGAAATAGAAAGCATATATGAATCAATAACAAGACTGAAGTCACAATGGCCTTGAAGTGACACGGACGACAAACGTGAAAAACATAAATGAAATAATTTCGACAGCCACGGACATTCACATGGTGTGTTGGGAAACACCGCAGTCTTTATTTGGCGAGTAAAAACGCCTCGGGGAACTCTGTACATAGGAGGCTGGGAGCATGAATCACTCTATCTATCTATCTATCTATCTATCTATCTATCTATCTATCTATCTATCTATCTATTTTTTATTTTTCTCTCCCTTACATCTTCCCACCATACCATACGTTTCTCCTTATACAAATCCATAGATTTATATATGTTCTTAATTTCATTTTTTTCCTCTGCCACACAGCCCACCACACAGAACCTCTAGATCTCGGGATCCCCTTCTGCCAGCACCAGTGGCAAGGGCACAGCTCCCCAGAGAATTAACTCGATCCGAACATAAGCGCGACAAGAAATTAAAAGTTAAATCGGAAGTGAAACTGAAAATGAAATTTTGGCCGAAAATAAAATAAAATGAAAGGTATAAGTTTTGTGACAATCAAATCATAAATCCCAATTGGGCAAAAAATAAAATTACAAAGTCAAAATTTTGTCCAGTCCACTGTGCTCCTGTGGAATCCCTCCCTGGAACTTGCTCGGTAGAGTAGTCTAGTCCCAAACTCACAGAGGTCTGCCCTGCCTTTCTCTGAAACCTACAGAGCCAGTCAAAACCTACAATCCTTTGTTGTTTGTTTGGCAGTTTGGCAGTTTGTTTGTTCCTGGACAAAAATGTGGGCTCTCTCTGATTCCTATATGTCTGCATGCCAGAAGAGGGCACCAGAACATAAGAGGACACACCACACAGCTCCTGAGAATCCAGAGGGTTTTTTTTTGTTTTGTTTGTTTTGTTTGTTTTTTCTTCCTCTTTTCTTTTTTTCCGGAGCTGGGGACCTTGCTCTTCCCAGGGCCTTGCGCTTGCTAGGCAAGCGCTCTACCACTGAGCTAAATCCCCAACCCCGAGAATCCAGGTTTTTGACCAAAACAAAAAACAACAACAGGGGCTGGAGAGATGGCTCAGCGGTTAAGAGCACTGACTGCTCTTCCAGACGTCCTGAGTTCAATTGCCAGCAACCACATGGTGGCTCACAACCATCTGTAATGAGATCTGATTGATCTCTTCTGGTGTGTCTGAAGATAACTGCAGCATACTCAGATAAATAAAAAACAAATCTAAAAAAATTAAAAACAACAACAAAAAACACAAAAACAAACAAACAAACAAAACCCCCAAAACTAACAACCTAGAGGGTAGATATCTGCCTGCCCAGGTCTTCTAGTGCTATTTAAGGCTTCCTGTAGATAATAAAGCTTGTGTATCTTTTATCCAGGAACAGAATCATCAAGGCAGGGTAGGAGAGAAGCCCTGTTTGGGATTAAACGTTTCTACAACGTAACAGGAGGAGGCGGAGGGAGAGGGGCTCCTCAGACATAAATCTAAAATAGTACAATGGATCATTTTGAAGGCGTGTGGGTGAGGGTGACTGGAGACAGAGTTTTTCTCTGAGTGAGTGTGGAACTCACTGTCCCTGAGCTCAGCCTGTGATGAGAGAGAGAGAGAGAGAGAGAGAGAGAGAGAGAGAGAGAGAGAGAGAGATCGAATTTTCTGTGTCTCTCTGTCTCTGTCTGTCTGTCTCTCTCTCTCTGTGTCTGTCTCTCTCTCTGTCTCCCTGTCTCTGTCTCTCTTCCTCTCTCTGTCTCTCTGTCTCTCTCTGTCTCTGTCTCTCCCCCCTCCCCCATGCGTGTGTTTGTGTGTTCAACCGAGGAGGCAATGGCAGATAAATGTCTGCCCCTCCTCTGTAAGCCAGGCCACTCCATTACTGCCTTTCCTTTTTCTTAGTTTGTTTGGTTTATTCCAAGTTAATTGTATCTGTTTCTTTATTTTCCTCCTCATTTCTTTAGTTGAGTCAGGGGTCTTTGCACAAAAGCCCTGGAAATCAGTACCTGGATCAGGTCTGCAGCCTGCTCACAGAGTTCTACCCACCTTCACCTCTCAAGTGATGCAATCAAAGACATGCAGCACCACACCTGGCTTCTTTTCACATGTACATTTACTTTAGTTCCAATGCTCATTCAGGTCTGAGAGACGGGGGAGGGAAGGAGGGAAGAGAGACAGAGAGTGACAGAGAAACAGTTGACCGAGAGGGAGAATTGTAGGTTAATTATTGTTCCGTCTCCTCAATCACGGTCTACTGGTCGCCATCGTGGCAACCATGCCCCGCAACCCTACCTTCGGTAAGATCAAGCATAATGGCGGCAACCATATAATTCCTGCTTAGTCGCACTGAACACTCCGGTCATCACTACCTGTGGAGAATTGTAAGGGGGCTCCTCTGGTCTAGAGAGTAGTACCCTTGAATGAAATGAGGATCACAGCAAGCATTATTTGTTTTGAGATATAAGATGTGGAAAGAACTATATGTGTGGATTTACAGACAGACAGACAGACAGACAGACAGACAGACAGACAGAGAGGACAGGACAGGACAGGACAGGACAGGACAGGACAGGACAGGAGAAAAAAACAAGAACACAAACAAAAACTCAAAATGGAAGTCCGGTTCCAAATAGTCTCTGTCTGCCCTGTCGCTCTAGTGTTGGTGGTCCAGGTTATAAAAGCTTATACATGGGTGGGTGCGGGAAGTGCTGCTGGGTGTTCAGTTCAGGTCCAAGATTATTGCGGGTAACTAGACAACAAAGAAAGCAGTTAGACTGACTCCTACAGTGTTCGGTTTCTGAGTGTGTTATCACACAGAAGAGCCTAACAGAATATGTAATGAATTCTGGCAGCAACAGCAGAAACAACCAATGAGAAAGTGTCCTTATAATACTAGCAACTGCAACAAAATGGCAGACTAGCCAGCTAACAGTTCCCTAGCCATTAACTCATCTGACATAGGCCTTCTTCACGTTGCATCTAGATAGGTCTTCCTGTCTTCCTCTCCAGTGTGTGTGTGTGTGTGTGTGTGTGTGTGTGTGTGTGTGTGTGTGTGTGTGTGTAAAGAGAGAGAGAAGGAGGGGGGGAGAGAGAGAGAGAGCTTTAGAGAGAGAGAGCTTTAGAGAGAGAGAGAGCTTTAAAATCAGCACTCAAGCCTTTTCTCTTCCTATCCCTATCCCAACCCCCCCCCCCCAAACCAGCAGCAAAGCCACCAGCACTCGAGAGACAGAGGAAGATGAAATCTCTAGTCTGAGAAACAAGAGGAGGTAGATAAACATACCCCCCCCCTCTCTCCTTCATAATTTGTTAAAGTGTTCCCTTTGTGTTGTGTGGACTCTACTGTATTAAGCAAGTTTCACATCGTACTATCTCCAAAGAGGAGTCAACAGTCTCTTGGCGTGCAGGCAGTTGTTGCCTGCTTTAAATATTTTTTGGTGTGTTTGTTTGTTTGTTTGTTTGTTTGTTTGTTTGTTTGTTTCAAAACCGAGGGCCTGCCTGCGTTCAACAGATCCAAACCCAGTTCTCAGAGGGGAAAATGGAGTCAAGTCCGAAGTCACTGGCATTTAGGTCATCGGCCATTGACAGTCATAGGAGATGGGAATATCGTCCTTTCTCCAATGGAGACTCACCTGGGTATGCATCAACCACATCTAAGGGCAGGCCTGGGTTAGTACGGGGTGGTGGATGGGGAGGAAGGATCTGGAAAGAGCTTTGCGATGGGAAACTATGATCAGAATGTTGCACAGAAAACAAAATTTGTACTTAAAAAAAAAAAAGGCTCCCGATATCTATCCAAAAATGAAAGGAAATAAAAACCGACATCAGAACTTTACTAACTGCAAATGCTCCATCTCCCTGTATCCAACCACTCCACTCCCAGATAGGTAGATGATAGTTTGCACTTCTGTCCCAGTTGGGCTGTCGAGGTTAAGGGAAGGGGAACCACCTCTGTGGTTATGTGATCCACACACGAAATAAAATAAAAGGAGCGGATAAACGTGCCTGGCATTTTAAGATGCTCAATTTCTTTGCAAGCTTCATTTTGTTTCATTCTTTTAAAGGTTTACTTATTTATTTTCACTTACATTGAGTACACTAAAGCCCTTTTCACATACACAGGGCAGTAGAGTGCATGGGATATCCCTTTGCAGAGGGTTGTGAGCCACCATGTGGTTTCTGTGGAATCGAACTCAGGACCTCTGGAAGAGCAGAGCGGTGAGTGCTCTTAACCTCGGAGCCATCTCTCCAGCCCTTGACAAGCTTTATTTAACTAAACATTAAACATGAATCAGAAACGCCAAACCCTGTACATATATGGTCCAGATTCACCCTTACTTAGAAATCCCCGAGCTGGCAGGGCGAGGCTGGGAATTGAGAGTGAGCAAAAAGGGAGTCTGCCTCTTTCCCCCAGGGTGTGCTATCAACTCCATTACCATTTCCAAACAGCTGGGTGTGAGTCTAACTAAGGTTTCCTTCAGTCAGACATTTGCCAGGAGCCGGAGCCCTGACAGGACAGCGAGAGCGATGATCAGACATCATTTCACAGTGAAATCATCACTCGCTGATTTCAGGCAGAAAACTTTAGAAAACTCTAAACTCTAAAGAGGCACTGAAGCGTGCTAGGGCAGCAGCAGTACTTCCCCGACTGACCTTCAGGAACCTGCATATTCTCCAGCCCCGCCCCACCCCACCCCCTCTCAGCTAGCTCCTGTCCACCCCTCCCCCTCCCCCCACATACAGGGAGGAGGCCTTGTGTGTGTGTGGGGGGGGGGGGGGCGGCAGCGGGAAGATGCAACTCTCTCTTGAGAGAGAGTTCGGGTCTCCCAAACAAATACATAACTAGAAACTTCATTTATTTACTTTATTTCATCGAGCATACCGTGGAAGAGGGAAAAGGAACAGGGAAGCTAGGCCAACTGGTCGAGCTCCTCCTTTCGTTTTGTTTCAAAAAGGAAAGGAAAAGCCAAAGAACCCCCTCTTTTTGGTGAAAGGAACAGAATGGTGAAAGTTGAAACATCGGCTCGCCACTTAATACTTTGGCTTTTAATAAAAGGGACAGCAGATCGACTTCCGAGTTGATTAAGAGAGAGAGAAAGAGAGAGAGAGAGAGAGAGAGAGAGAGAGAGAGAGAGAGAGAGAGAGAGAATAAAAACCACAAAAAAACGTTTTGTCGACCAGCCTCCTTTTAAACCTCTGTTACACAGGAAGACTGGTCAACCTCATTCCCCCCTCCCCCCACTCACACACACACCCCTCCCCCTCCACGGAGAGGTTTAATGAGAGAAGAAAGGTAGAAGAAGAGAGTAAAGGCCAGTCATGAGCACGTGGAGAGAATTTGGGAGGGGAATGGGGAGAGAAGGGACAAAGGGGAAGAGGGGAAGAGAGGAAGAGCAAAAGAGCAAAGAGAGGAGCAAAGAGAGCCAACCTCATATTTTATTTTATTTTTTTTAAAGATTTATTTATTTTATTTATGCGTAAGAGTACACTGTAGCTATTTTCAGACACACCAGAAGAGAGCATCAGATCCCATTACAGATGGTTGTCAGCCACCTTGTGGTTGCTGGTAATTGAACTCAGGACCTCTGGGAGAAATTTGTGTGTGTGTGTGTGTGTGTGTGTGTGTGTGTGTGTGTGTGTGTGTGTGCCCGTTAGTTTAAAAATCTGCTGTAGACCTCCCTTTTAATATCTGTTTAACAAATATTTTTACCATATTTAAATTTTATTTATTTTATTTTACTTAAAAATAATAATGAATAAAGAGTCAATGTGAATAAACAATAAAACAAAAATCAAGGTGATCGGGGTTGGGGATTTAGCTCAGTGGTAGAGCGCTTGCCTAGCAAGAGTAAGGCCCTGGGTTCGGTCCCCAGCTCCGAAAAAAAGAAAAAAGAAAAAAAAAAAATCAAGGTGATCAACAGATACCGACGACTGACATGGAAAAAAGTTAATAGATCGCCATAAAAACAGAGTAAGTGCGATGTAAACAATAAAACAGATGGGATGGAGAGATGGCTCAGCGGTTAAGAGCACTGACCGCTCTCCCAGAGGTCCTGAGTTCAAATCCCAGCAACCACATGGTGGCTCACAACCATCTGTAATGAGACCTGATGCCCTCTTCTGGTGTGTCTGAAGACAGCTACAGTGTACTCACATGCGTTAAATAAATAAATTTAAAAAAAAAAGAAAACAATAAAGCAGAAATTAAGACGAGGGACACAGAAGGACAAGGGAGATAAAACAATTAAATGTTAACAGACATAAAGTGGGAACGACGGGGTTGGGGATTTAGCTCTGTGGTAGAGTGCTTGCCTAGCAAATGCAAGGCCCTGGATTCAGTCCCCAGCTCTGAAAAAAGAAAAAAGAAAAAAGAAAAAAAAAGAAAAGCGGGAACGAGATGAAGGGCAAATATAGACGACTGAAACGAAATGATGGAATAAATTTATAAAATAATAATAAAATACGAGTAAATACGAATAAATGGCAAACTGGACTTTAATAAATGTTTAAATCAAGGTGAATGACAAATACAATTTAGACAAAAAGGTTTTGAAAAATGAAAAGAAATAGAAAGCATATATGAATCAATAACAAGACTGAAGTCACAATGGCCTTGAAGTGACACGGACGACAAACGTGAAAAACATAAATGAAATAATTTCGACAGCCACGGACATTCACATGGTGTGTTGGGAAACACCGCAGTCTTTATTTGGCGAGTAAAAACGCCTCGGGGAACTCTGTACATAGGAGGCTGGGAGCATGAATCACTCTATCTATCTATCTATCTATCTATCTATCTATCTATCTATCTATCTATCTATTTTTTATTTTTCTCTCCCTTACATCTTCCCACCATACCATACGTTTCTCCTTATACAAATCCATAGATTTATATATGTTCTTAATTTCATTTTTTTCCTCTGCCACACAGCCCACCACACAGAACCTCTAGATCTCGGGATCCCCTTCTGCCAGCACCAGTGGCAAGGGCACAGCTCCCCAGAGAATTAACTCGATCCGAACATAAGCGCGACAAGAAATTAAAAGTTAAATCGGAAGTGAAACTGAAAATGAAATTTTGGCCGAAAATAAAATAAAATGAAAGGTATAAGTTTTGTGACAATCAAATCATAAATCCCAATTGGGCAAAAAATAAAATTACAAAGTCAAAATTTTGTCCAGTCCACTGTGCTCCTGTGGAATCCCTCCCTGGAACTTGCTCGGTAGAGTAGTCTAGTCCCAAACTCACAGAGGTCTGCCCTGCCTTTCTCTGAAACCTACAGAGCCAGTCAAAACCTACAATCCTTTGTTGTTTGTTTGGCAGTTTGGCAGTTTGTTTGTTCCTGGACAAAAATGTGGGCTCTCTCTGATTCCTATATGTCTGCATGCCAGAAGAGGGCACCAGAACATAAGAGGACACACCACACAGCTCCTGAGAATCCAGAGGGTTTTTTTTTGTTTTGTTTGTTTTGTTTGTTTTTTCTTCCTCTTTTCTTTTTTTCCGGAGCTGGGGACCTTGCTCTTCCCAGGGCCTTGCGCTTGCTAGGCAAGCGCTCTACCACTGAGCTAAATCCCCAACCCCGAGAATCCAGGTTTTTGACCAAAACAAAAAACAACAACAGGGGCTGGAGAGATGGCTCAGCGGTTAAGAGCACTGACTGCTCTTCCAGACGTCCTGAGTTCAATTGCCAGCAACCACATGGTGGCTCACAACCATCTGTAATGAGATCTGATTGATCTCTTCTGGTGTGTCTGAAGATAACTGCAGCATACTCAGATAAATAAAAAACAAATCTAAAAAAATTAAAAACAACAACAAAAAACACAAAAACAAACAAACAAACAAAACCCCCAAAACTAACAACCTAGAGGGTAGATATCTGCCTGCCCAGGTCTTCTAGTGCTATTTAAGGCTTCCTGTAGATAATAAAGCTTGTGTATCTTTTATCCAGGAACAGAATCATCAAGGCAGGGTAGGAGAGAAGCCCTGTTTGGGATTAAACGTTTCTACAACGTAACAGGAGGAGGCGGAGGGAGAGGGGCTCCTCAGACATAAATCTAAAATAGTACAATGGATCATTTTGAAGGCGTGTGGGTGAGGGTGACTGGAGACAGAGTTTTTCTCTGAGTGAGTGTGGAACTCACTGTCCCTGAGCTCAGCCTGTGATGAGAGAGAGAGAGAGAGAGAGAGAGAGAGAGAGAGAGAGAGAGAGATCGAATTTTCTGTGTCTCTCTGTCTCTGTCTGTCTGTCTCTCTCTCTCTGTGTCTGTCTCTCTCTCTGTCTCCCTGTCTCTGTCTCTCTTCCTCTCTCTGTCTCTCTGTCTCTCTCTGTCTCTGTCTCTCCCCCCTCCCCCATGCGTGTGTTTGTGTGTTCAACCGAGGAGGCAATGGCAGATAAATGTCTGCCCCTCCTCTGTAAGCCAGGCCACTCCATTACTGCCTTTCCTTTTTCTTAGTTTGTTTGGTTTATTCCAAGTTAATTGTATCTGTTTCTTTATTTTCCTCCTCATTTCTTTAGTTGAGTCAGGGGTCTTTGCACAAAAGCCCTGGAAATCAGTACCTGGATCAGGTCTGCAGCCTGCTCACAGAGTTCTACCCACCTTCACCTCTCAAGTGATGCAATCAAAGACATGCAGCACCACACCTGGCTTCTTTTCACATGTACATTTACTTTAGTTCCAATGCTCATTCAGGTCTGAGAGACGGGGGAGGGAAGGAGGGAAGAGAGACAGAGAGTGACAGAGAAACAGTTGACCGAGAGGGAGAATTGTAGGTTAATTATTGTTCCGTCTCCTCAATCACGGTCTACTGGTCGCCATCGTGGCAACCATGCCCCGCAACCCTACCTTCGGTAAGATCAAGCATAATGGCGGCAACCATATAATTCCTGCTTAGTCGCACTGAACACTCCGGTCATCACTACCTGTGGAGAATTGTAAGGGGGCTCCTCTGGTCTAGAGAGTAGTACCCTTGAATGAAATGAGGATCACAGCAAGCATTATTTGTTTTGAGATATAAGATGTGGAAAGAACTATATGTGTGGATTTACAGACAGACAGACAGACAGACAGACAGACAGACAGACAGAGAGGACAGGACAGGACAGGACAGGACAGGACAGGACAGGACAGGAGAAAAAAACAAGAACACAAACAAAAACTCAAAATGGAAGTCCGGTTCCAAATAGTCTCTGTCTGCCCTGTCGCTCTAGTGTTGGTGGTCCAGGTTATAAAAGCTTATACATGGGTGGGTGCGGGAAGTGCTGCTGGGTGTTCAGTTCAGGTCCAAGATTATTGCGGGTAACTAGACAACAAAGAAAGCAGTTAGACTGACTCCTACAGTGTTCGGTTTCTGAGTGTGTTATCACACAGAAGAGCCTAACAGAATATGTAATGAATTCTGGCAGCAACAGCAGAAACAACCAATGAGAAAGTGTCCTTATAATACTAGCAACTGCAACAAAATGGCAGACTAGCCAGCTAACAGTTCCCTAGCCATTAACTCATCTGACATAGGCCTTCTTCACGTTGCATCTAGATAGGTCTTCCTGTCTTCCTCTCCAGTGTGTGTGTGTGTGTGTGTGTGTGTGTGTGTGTGTGTGTGTGTGTGTGTGTGTGTGTAAAGAGAGAGAGAAGGAGGGGGGGAGAGAGAGAGAGAGCTTTAGAGAGAGAGAGCTTTAGAGAGAGAGAGAGCTTTAAAATCAGCACTCAAGCCTTTTCTCTTCCTATCCCTATCCCAACCCCCCCCCCCCAAACCAGCAGCAAAGCCACCAGCACTCGAGAGACAGAGGAAGATGAAATCTCTAGTCTGAGAAACAAGAGGAGGTAGATAAACATACCCCCCCCCTCTCTCCTTCATAATTTGTTAAAGTGTTCCCTTTGTGTTGTGTGGACTCTACTGTATTAAGCAAGTTTCACATCGTACTATCTCCAAAGAGGAGTCAACAGTCTCTTGGCGTGCAGGCAGTTGTTGCCTGCTTTAAATATTTTTTGGTGTGTTTGTTTGTTTGTTTGTTTGTTTGTTTGTTTGTTTGTTTGTTTCAAAACCGAGGGCCTGCCTGCGTTCAACAGATCCAAACCCAGTTCTCAGAGGGGAAAATGGAGTCA
>NW_028238815.1:15000-20000 GCF_021556685.1 Rattus norvegicus
GGGGAAAATGGAAACAATTCCATAGTCTCTGGCAATGAAGTCATCTCCCATTGAAAACCACAGGAGAGGGGAATATTGTCCTCAACTAGGCATATATCAACCAGTATTTCACAGGCAGACCTTCAGGGAGGTGCAGATTCACCAGCCCTACCCTCCCTCCCATCCCCCCAGCATCCCTGCTCATCTCCTGTCCACCATTTGTTGATTCATTGTTGCTGTTGCTGTTGCTGCTGCTGTTGTTGTTGTTGTTGTTGTTGTTGTTGTTGTTGTTGTTGTTGTTGTTGTTCCTGGTGTGAAGAACACTGTGAGGTAGCCTTCCTCTAATAAACCCTCTGGTCTTTAGGGATCCTTCACCCACTCACTCTCTGCCAGACTGAGTTCACAGCAGAAAACGCGTTTTTGAGAGAAACATGTTCCTGGTCCTGTGTGCCCATATTGAGGGAGGCATGAGAAAGGGATAACAAGGAAGGGAGACCCGGCAGTGGTAGGGGGCTGGGATGGGGTCGGGGGTGGGTGTCCTAGCTTGCTAATCCAACTGACCCACTTGCTGTGTAAATAAATATTTTGCATTCTGTGTCCCTTGTTTGATTTCTCACTAAATTCCAGATTGTCAATCTCCCTGTGTCGATTGCACAAGAACCCAAATGGGGATGCTGGGTGGTGAGCTGATTCCTCCCTAGAACACCTGTGCACTCTCTCATAGTCTCTAAGCTCCTTGCTGGACTCTTTTGGGCTTGGACCTGGCTGTCTGTAAGCCAGGAAGGAAGGAAGGAAGGGAGGGAGGGAGGGAGGGAGGGAGGGAGGGAGGGAACAGGCCTCAGTTGAGAATCCCAATTTTCTAGTTCACTGCATCTGATGGCTGGCTGACCCTTCCAGGTGAATTGTATTTTTTTTTTTCCTTTTCACTCCTTTATTTGAGTCAGGGGTGTCTGCACATAGACCTGGAAATCAGTACCTAGATCAGGCCTGCCTGCCTGCCTGCCTGCCTGCCTGCCTGCCTGCCTGCCTGCCTGCCTTCCTCTATCTCACAGAGACACAGTTCTAAACACCTCTGCCTCTTGAATGATGGAAATAAAGACATGCACGAACACCTGGCTTCCTTTCATTGTACATTTAGCCTAATTTCAGTTTTATTCATGTCTGGGAGGGAGACTTGCTTGTGTGCTGTAGTTCAATTCCTTTCACTGTGTGGTTTCCCCACCACCTTGGCCACCATGCCACGTGGAAGAGAAGAAGAGATGAACCATATTGTTGGCACCCATATAACAAACACTTGGTTGCTTCCTCTGAGCCCTCTGAGTATCCTTACATCTCTGTATTTTAAAGTGGTTTTGTTTTGTTTTTTATTGCTGTCAAACTCTCTCTCTCTCTCTCTCTCTCTCTCTCTCTCTCTCTCTATCTATCTATCTATCTATATGTGTGTGTGTGTGTGTGTGTGTGTGTGTGTGTGTGTGTGTGTGTGTGTATTTTTTTTCTTCCCCCAGAGCTGAGGACTGAACCCAGGTCCTTGAGCTTGCTAGGCAAGGACTCTACCACTGAGCTAAAACCCCAACCCCTATCTCTGTGTTTTAAAAAGTAGACTCTGGAGCAATACCGGGCAGGTCTCCAAGGCGGGTCCTTCGCTTTATTTTATTCTTTTTGTTTTTAATTGTTAAAGATTTGTTTGTTTGTTTGTTTGTTTTATGTCTATTCGAGTACCCTGTAGGTGTCTTCAGACACCCCAGAAGAGGGCATGATTGACAATTACAGATGGTTGCAAGCCGCCATGTGTTGGCTGGGTATTGAACTCAGGACCGCTGTAAGAGCAATCAGTGCTCTTAACGACGGTGCCATCTCTCCATCCACCTACTTTATTTTATTCTCTATGCTCTCTTGTGCGAGTCAAGGTCAAGCAGGCAAGAAACACCCAAACAGATTGGTCCATCACCACTTTCTGAATTCTTTTTGTTGTTGATGTCAGGGATGTAAAGCAAGTTTACCCATGAAGAATTGTAAGGGAGTCCTTCTGATTTAGAGAATAGCAGCCTTGAAATGAAATGAGAATCACAACAAGCATTTGTCTTATTGTTTTTGTTTTTTTCTTCCTTTTTCTTCGGAGCTGAGGACCGAACCCGGGGCCTTGTGCTTCCTAGGCAAGCGGTCTACCACTGAGCTAAATCCCCAACCCCTACATTTGTCTTAAAGTCTGAAAAACACAAAACAAAACAAAACAAAACAAAACAAAACAACAACAACAACAACAACAACAACAACAACAACCAAGAACAAACCATGAGACCGCAGAAATCCTCAGGCGGAGGAGTAAGGAGCTAGTTTTTATTGGTTAGGGTATTATTTGGTCGGGTGGGGGTAGGGGTGGGGGTGGGGGTGGGGGTGGGGGTGTTGTCCTTCCTACACCTCTCTTGCATGAATGAGCTGAACATTACTTAAGCTTGTGTCCAAAACTGTCCATTTTTTAGATTGATCCCAGGAGGGAGGGAGCGAGCCGGGGATACAGCACACCCTCTCTGGCCTCAGAGGTCCAGGCTCCCGCTGGCAGGGCCCGAAGGGACTCCTGGGGGGAAAAAAAAATAAAGTCTCCGAGGCACCACCTAGCCGGTTTTATTCTTGAAGAAAAGCAAACATACATAATGGAATAAGGGAAAGAAAAAACCCTGTTTTCTATATACACAAGCAGTCGTAATTTGTTATAGTGTCCCCTTTGCGTAGTTTGGATTCGATGACTTTATTTTATCAAGCAAGTTTTAAACAGCGGTAACTCCAAAGAGGAGTCAACAGCCCCTTTAAGTGCAGTCAGTCATTGACCCTTTGGTCTGTCTGTCTGTCTGTCTGTCTGTCTGTTTCAAAACGAGGGAGGGCCTGCCTGCCTGCCTGCCTGCCTGCCTGCCTGCCTGCCTGCCTGCCTGCGTGCCTGCATCAGATCTAAATACAGTTCTCAGAGGGGAAGACAGAGACAAGTCAGAAGTCACTAGCACTCAATGGACGACCACCAACCTAAGGGCAGGCCTAGGGTAGAATTTGATGGACGGACGGACGGACAGACGGACGGACGGACGGATGGACAGATGGACAGAAAGGATCTAGGAGGAGCTTTGGGAAAGATGAAAAGCCTCCATTTCCCCCCAAAAGAACGAGCCCCAACAGCTGGGCTCTTCGAGATGAGTTATAAGGGGAACCACACATACAGTTTTGTATCACACATACAGTTTGTCATCATCCGTCAATACCAGGTAGACTTTTCAACGTATGTAGGTAGCTGTTGTCAGGTCAGTCCTTTACTAAGCCTCATGTAAGCTCTGCAGGGTAAGCCTCAGGAATTCATCTGTGCGTCCCGCAGGGTATGCTTTCTTGCTTTGTTAAAGGCTAGACTTTGGTTGCTGTCTGTCTGTCTGTCTGTCTGTCTGTCTGTCTGTCTGAATGAATGAATGAATGAATGAGCGAGGGAATGAACGAATGAGGAGGGGATGCACATGCCTATGGTTTTAAGATGCTTAATTTCTTTACAAGGTTTATTTATTTAAACATTAAACATTGGGGTTGGGGATTTAGCTCAGTGGTAGAGCGCTTGCCTAGGAAGCACAAGGCCCTGGGTTCGGTCCCCAGCTCCGAAAATAAAATAAAATAAAATAAAATAAACATTAAACATTAATCGGAAATAATGGAGTCAGCAGTTAAGAGTTCTGACTGTGTTCTTCCAGAGGTCCTGAGTTCTATTCCCATGGTGGCTCACAACCCTCTGTTATGGGATCGATCTGCTGTGTGTCCGAAGACAGCTGCAGTGTGCTGTTTGTAGGGTAAAGAAAAAAATACTAAAGAAGAAAAAAAAAAAAAGAGAGAGAAAAAGTTAGAAGCACCAAGTCAAGTCATGTAAATATTGCCCACATTCGGATTTAGACATGCCTGAGCTGTCAGGGCGAGGCTGGGTGAGAGCGAATCAGTGAACGATCGGACTCTTCCTCTCTCTGTGAGGGTGTGTCATGAACTCTATTACCATTTCCAAAGAGTTAGGTATGCTGGAGCGAAGTGGACCGGAAAGCCAAGGGAGGAGAGGTATGCCTACACGAGTCCACCCAACCCCCCCGCCCCCCCCCCAGGGAGACATCCTCGAGTGGTGGGGGGAGGGGCGAAGGTGTGGAGGGATAATTTCCAACAAATAAATCCCAACAAATAAATTACTAGAGACTTGATTCATTGATTTACTTTAAATTTATTGAGTGTATCGGGAAAGAGGGAAAATGGGTCAAGGAGGGAGGGAGGGAGGGAGGGAGGGAGGGAGGGAGGGAGGGAGGGAGGGAGGGAGGGAGAGAGGGATATCTTTTCCTCCAAATCGGCTGGTATGTAGTCTCAGTGCGTCAGAAAAAAGACTGCTTCTGGCCTCCTTTCTGATTACCCCAAGGCAGTCTGGTCACCGTGCTGTAATAGAAAGGGAAACCACAGTCAAGTCATGGGAGCGAGCGAGCAAGCAAGCAAGCAAAAATCATAAACAAAAGCAAAAACACGTCTGTTAAGTTGAGCAGAGCAGAGCAGAGCAGAGCAGAGTAGGGCAAAGCAATACAAGGTCACATTCCACAAAGGCTGATATAGTCTGCCATCTTGGTCTACAGAGTGAAAAGTAGAAGGAGAAAATGAATATCGCTTTGTGTGTCACAAAGTTTTTAAGTTGTAAGGAACATTGCAGGGCTAAACCTTCAAATCCTCAAACCACCCAACCCAAGCTTTCCTCCTCCTCATCCTCCTCCTCCTCCTCCTCCTCCTCACCCCCCATTGCCCCCCCCCCGTGTGGTGTGTGTGTGTGTGTGTGTGTGTGTGTGTGTGTGTGTGTGTGTGTTTGCGCACGAGCTCGAGCTCGGGCACGCATTTCTTTCACTGCACAACCATCATTGGAGGACGTTTAAATAAACACGAATGAATCAGACAGGCAGACAGACAGGGGCCCATAATGGATCCCTACAACTCGGTGGTGGTGGTGGTGGTGGTGGTGGTGGTGGTGGTGGTGGTGG
>NW_028238815.1:32500-36618 GCF_021556685.1 Rattus norvegicus
CGCGCCCGGCTGCCCCCCCCGTTGAGGAGGGGCCCGGCAGCACGGCCGCGGGTCGGCCAGACGAGGAGCGAGAGAGAAAGGAACGCCGGCGGGCGGGGAGGGGGAGCGAACCGGCAGAACGAGGACCGTCGACGGCAGGGCCGGCCGCAGCGGCACCCCCCGCGGGAGACGCCTCACAAGGGACCGGGAGGCCGCTCGGGCGGCGACCGGGCACGCGAGCCAAGCCGGCGGGAATCACACTGCACCCAACCCGGAGCAGTCCCGCCACGCCCGCGGCACCGAGCCGACCCGAAACCAACGGACAACCCCCGGGAGCCCGAGGAGACGCCAGCCGACGCGAGAGAGAACCGAGGCAGACGCCGACGCCAACCGACGAAGACCCCCGCGTGGCAGCGGGTCCCAACGTCCGACGACGCGCCGGACGCGGCCGACCGCCGGTTCCCCCAAACAAGAAGTCCGCCCCCGAGAGCGAGGCCAACCCCGCGGTTCACGGACCCTCGAGAGCCCCGCGGAGGGGGAAGGGGGGGTAGGACGGCTCCCGCGATCTCCACCGGCCGTGGGAACGCTGCCGTGGAAGGGGGGGACGAG
This sequence comes from Rattus norvegicus, assembly GCF_021556685.1. NCBI lineage: Eukaryota > Metazoa > Chordata > Mammalia > Rodentia > Muridae > Rattus > Rattus norvegicus. Next base: position 33,089 of record NW_028238815.1, read on the forward strand.
GCGGCAACCGCAGACGCCCGAGAGCACGCGGCACGCACCACACGCGACACGACCTCGCCGCGAGAGTGGCCGGGACGTGGACGCGCGTGGGAGGGACGCACACGCGACGGAGGGCACGGGGGAAACGGAGGCGGGTGGGACCGGGAGCCCAGCGCCGCCCTTCCAAACCCACCCGTCCCGCGACGACCCCTCGCGGTGAGAGGGGGTACCGCGCACGCGGGCGTGTGCACGGCCCTTCCCCGCCACCTGCCACCAGAAACCCAATCTCCCCCACAAGCTCCGCACAGCGGCAGGTCGACAGAGCCCCGTCCCGCGTGATCCCTCCTCGTACTCGGAGCGGGGAGGCGCGGGTCGCGGTAGGCGAGAGAGCAAACGCTGCGCGCAGAAGGCTGAGGTCAGGGCGGGCAGCCGAGGGGACCATCCGGGAGAAGCCCCTCGGAGATCGTAAAGCCCTTTCCGAAGATAGCTAGAGAAGGCAAATTCCTCACTGAGGGCGGGACGAACCCAACACCGACGAGCAGCCAAGGGCTCCGTGCACGCAACGGGAAACGAGCAACAGGCGCGGGACAGAACGGGAAGGACCACGCGCCAGCTGGTGGGGGGTCTGCGGTATCGGCAAAGGTCTCTTTCTCCGGGGTCTTCTTGAGCATTCGCGGACCGGGGGGACCTGCGACAGGTCCCCGCCGAGGGCCAGGCCTCTTCAAGGCGCACACAAAGGAGGAGCCTTGACTTGAGGGAGTCCGGTCTTTAAAAAGGGCCAGCCGCGATCGCTCAGCACCACCCTAACCGCGCAGGGCCCGCGGGTGAAGGCACCAAAAACATAGGCACGGGGTGGGCGCTCACCCAACGGAAGGAGCCTTTTAACCGCACACTCAACTCCTCGACCCCCCCCCTTTTCTGTCACCGTGCAGAAAGCCGGCAACTAGGACAAGGGAAAGCGTAAAGGCACAAGCACCATGGAGCACAGGAGGCACGCCGGGGAGCGGGAAGCGCCACCGCCAACTCAGAAGCGGGCACCTTGGTGGTCAAAGCCCGGAACGCTCCAGGAGCACCGCAAGGCTCACACAAAGCAGGGCGCGTGCACACACCATTCGGGAAGGGTATGCACCGCAGCGGGTCTACCACCTTCCCCCGGCACGGGGGAAGAGGGCCGCGAAGCAGTGAACGGCGTGGGGGCAAGCGCCCCCGACACGTCCACAGGGACACCGCGAACCACAGCAACAAGTGTGCGCGGGTCAGCGCTCGTGCCGGACAGCCGCACCCCTGACTTCCACACACCACCCTGCAAAGGAATGGGGAGGAGAGACGAGGGGCCCGCTGGCAGAACGAGAAGAGCGGTCGCCATTCGCGCTGAATGACCATTCGCCATGAATGTCCGTCCCTCGCCTGGCGCGGCTTAGGCCCCGGCCCGAAGAGAACGCGGCAGCACCACATCGATCCAACGGGAGCGAGACACGCCATGCATCGGGAACAACGGGCGTGAGAGCTTTCTAACACGCACTGGACGGGAATACGAGCGAGAAGAGCGAGAGAGAGCACGGGAAGAAGTCGCTAACACTGCCACACACACACAAAAAAAAAAAAATTTACCCTTCTCGAGGGCGAGAAAAAAAAGGAAGCGTTGCACTCGGGAGGCACGTGGCGTGGAAGAACGGGACTCAACGGGCAGCGGAGGTTCGGGAACTCCTTCAAAAAAAATAAAAATAAAAAAAAAATAAAAATAAAAAAATAAAATCCCCTTCGAAGGAGAAAAGGTGCAACTCGGGAGGCACACAGCAGGAAAGAAAGGGACACACCACCAAGCAGCGGAGGTTCGGGAACTCCTTCCAAAAAACAAAAAAAAAAAAAACAAAAAAAAAAACAAATAAAAAAACCGGTCGGCCGCAGAGGAGCACGCCAGGGGGTCACTAGCACCAAACGGGAAAACCCTTCCAGTCGCACTCGGCACCAACGACTCCTACCGGTAACGGACGACAACCACCACGGGGAAATCGGGAACGCCTGACACGCGGGACGGTTGTCATAAAGCTGCCCCAGAGAGCACAGGCAAGCAAGCACGGGAAAGCAGGAAGCGCGTACTCATGGGGGGGACGCTAAGCTTCAAGCATCGAAGAGGCCCATGCGCAGAAGAAAAGAGCTAGGGCTGGACAAGCAAACAGCCTTGGTGCAAGCCTCTTCCAACGTCCTTTAATGACAAAAAGAGTCAAAAGGACAGCGTGTCAGCATATATCTCCAGGTACAATAAGGACAGATAGCAAAGATGAAAAGTGTAAAAGACACAGGGATAAACATGACAGGCCACACGGAACGTCTGGAAGTCATGTTCGGTGACGTGTCCCCAAGAGGTCCCCATGTAGAAAGAGAACCGGACCGCAAAGGAACAACTGGTCGACCTTAGAACCCTGAGTGCTCACAGACCGAGGAGGCCATGGTAGATAGCCTGGAACACAGCTTCCCCTCGGCCTCAGAAGTCCATGCTCCCGCTGGCAGGGACCGGGGAGGATCCTGGAAAAAATAAAGTCTCGGAGGCGCCCCCTAGCCGGGACACCTCGGCTCGGAGGCCGGGGACACAGCACCCTCTCGGCCTCAGAGGTCCAGGCTCCCGCTATCAGGGACCGAAGGGACTCCTGGAAAAGAAAAAAAAAAAAATCCGTGGCGCCACCTAGCCGGGCCACCTCGGCTCGGAGGCCGGGGACACAGCACCCTCTCGGCCTCAGAGGTCCAGGCTCCCGCTATCAGGGACCGAAGGGACTCCTGGAAAAGAAAAAAAAAAAAAAAAACTCCGTGGCGCCCCCTAGCCGGGCCACCTCGGCTCGGAGGCCGGGGACACAGCACCCTCTCGGCCTCAGAGGTCCAGGCTCCCGCTATCAGGGACCGAAGGGACTCCTGGAAAAGAAAAAAAAAAAAAAAAACTCCGTGGCGCCCCCTAGCCGGGCCACCTCGGCTCGGAGGCCGGGGACACAGCACCCTCTCGGCCTCAGAGGTCCAGGCTCCCGCTATCAGGGACCGAAGGGACTCCTGGAAAAGAAAAAAAAAAAATCCGTGGCGCCACCTAGCCGGGCCACCTCGGCTCGGAGGCCGGGGACACAGCACCCTCTCGGCCTCAGAGGTCCAGGCTCCCGCTATCAGGGACCGAAGGGACTCCTGGAAAAGAAAAAAAAAAAAAAAAAAACTCCGTGGCGCCCCCTAGCCGGGCCACCTCGGCTCGGAGGCCGGGGACACAGCACCCTCTCGGCCTCAGAGGTCCAGGCTCCCGCTATCAGGGACCGAAGGGACTCCTGGAAAAGAAAAAAAAAAAAAAAAAACTCCGTGGCGCCCCCTAGCCGGGCCACCTCGGCTCGGAGGCCGGGGACACAGCACCCTCTCGGCCTCAGAGGTCCAGGCTCCCGCTATCAGGGACCGAAGGGACTCCTGGAAAAGAAAAAAAAAAAAAAAAAAACTCCGTGGCGCCCCCTAGCCGGGCCACCTCGGCTCGGAGGCCGGGGACACAGCACCCTCTCGGCCTCAGAGGTCCAGGCTCCCGCTATCAG
>NW_028238816.1:0-12500 GCF_021556685.1 Rattus norvegicus
GTGGAATCGAACTCAGGACCTCTGGAAGAGCAGAGCGGTGAGTGCTCTTAACCTCGGAGCCATCTCTCCAGCCCTTGACAAGCTTTATTTAACTAAACATTAAACATGAATCAGAAACGCCAAACCCTGTACATATATGGTCCAGATTCACCCCTTACTTAGAAATCCCCGAGCTGGCAGGGCGAGGCTGGGAATTGAGAGTGAGCAAAAAGGGAGTCTGCCTCTTTCCCCCAGGGTGTGCTATCAACCTCCATTACCATTTCCAAACAGCTGGGTGTGAGTCTAACTAAGGTTTCCTTCAGTCAGACATTTGCCAGGAGCCGGAGCCCTGACAGGACAGCGAGAGCGATGATCAGACATCATTTCACAGTGAAATCATCACTCGCTGATTTTCAGGCAGAAAACTTTAGAAAACTCTAAACTCTAAAGAGGCACTGAAGCGTGCTAGGGCAGCAGCAGTACTTCCCCGACTGACCTTCAGGAACCTGCATATTCTCCAGCCCCGCCCCACCCCACCCCCCTCTCAGCTAGCTCCTGTCCACCCCTCCCCCTCCCCCCACATACAGGGAGGAGGCCTTGTGTGTGTGTGTGGGGGGGGGGGGGCGGCAGCGGGAAGATGCAACTCTCTCTTGAGAGAGAGTTCGGGTCTCCCAAACAAATACATAACTAGAAACTTCATTTATTTACTTTATTTCATCGAGCATACCGTGGAAGAGGGAAAAGGAACAGGGAAGCTAGGCCAACTGGTCGAGCTCCTCCTTTCGTTTTTGTTTCAAAAAAGGAAAGGAAAAGCCAAAGAACCCCCTCTTTTTGGTGAAAGGAACAGAATGGTGAAAGTTGAAACATCGGCTCGCCACTTAATACTTTGGCTTTTAATAAAAGGGACAGCAGATCGACTTCCGAGTTGATTAAGAGAGAGAGAAAGAGAGAGAGAGAGAGAGAGAGAGAGAGAGAGAGAGAGAGAGAGAGAGAATAAAAACCACAAAAAAAAAACGTTTTGTCGACCAGCCTCCTTTTTAAACCTCTGTTACACAGGAAGACTGGTCAACCTCATTCCCCCCTCCCCCCCACTCACACACACACCCCTCCCCCTCCACGGAGAGGTTTAATGAGAGAAGAAAGGTAGAAGAAGAGAGTAAAGGCCAGTCATGAGCACGTGGAGAGAATTTGGGAGGGGAATGGGGAGAGAAGGGACAAAGGGGAAGAGGGGAAGAGAGGAAGAGCAAAAGAGCAAAGAGAGGAGCAAAGAGAGCCAACCTCATATTTTATTTTATTTTTTTTAAAGATTTATTTATTTTATTTATGCGTAAGAGTACACTGTAGCTATTTTCAGACACACCAGAAGAGAGCATCAGATCCCATTACAGATGGTTGTCAGCCACCTTGTGGTTGCTGGTAATTGAACTCAGGACCTCTGGGAGAAATTTGTGTGTGTGTGTGTGTGTGTGTGTGTGTGTGTGTGTGTGTGTGTGTGCCCGTTAGTTTAAAAATCTGCTGTAGACCTCCCTTTTAATATCTGTTTAACAAATATTTTTACCATATTTAAATTTTATTTATTTTATTTTACTTAAAAATAATAATGAATAAAGAGTCAATGTGAATAAACAATAAAACAAAAATCAAGGTGATCGGGGTTGGGGATTTAGCTCAGTGGTAGAGCGCTTGCCTAGCAAGAGTAAGGCCCTGGGTTCGGTCCCCAGCTCCGAAAAAAAGAAAAAAGAAAAAAAAAAAATCAAGGTGATCAACAGATACCGACGACTGACATGGAAAAAAGTTAATAGATCGCCATAAAAACAGAGTAAGTGCGATGTAAACAATAAAACAGATGGGATGGAGAGATGGCTCAGCGGTTAAGAGCACTGACCGCTCTCCCAGAGGTCCTGAGTTCAAATCCCAGCAACCACATGGTGGCTCACAACCATCTGTAATGAGACCTGATGCCCTCTTCTGGTGTGTCTGAAGACAGCTACAGTGTACTCACATGCGTTAAATAAATAAATTTAAAAAAAAAAGAAAACAATAAAGCAGAAATTAAGACGAGGGACACAGAAGGACAAGGGAGATAAAACAATTAAATGTTAACAGACATAAAGTGGGAACGACGGGGTTGGGGATTTAGCTCTGTGGTAGAGTGCTTGCCTAGCAAATGCAAGGCCCTGGATTCAGTCCCCAGCTCTGAAAAAAGAAAAAAGAAAAAAGAAAAAAAAAGAAAAGCGGGAACGAGATGAAGGGCAAATATAGACGACTGAAACGAAATGATGGAATAAATTTATAAAATAATAATAAAATACGAGTAAATACGAATAAATGGCAAACTGGACTTTAATAAATGTTTAAATCAAGGTGAATGACAAATACAATTTAGACAAAAAGGTTTTGAAAAATGAAAAGAAATAGAAAGCATATATGAATCAATAACAAGACTGAAGTCACAATGGCCTTGAAGTGACACGGACGACAAACGTGAAAAACATAAATGAAATAATTTCGACAGCCACGGACATTCACATGGTGTGTTGGGAAACACCGCAGTCTTTATTTGGCGAGTAAAAACGCCTCGGGGAACTCTGTACATAGGAGGCTGGGAGCATGAATCACTCTATCTATCTATCTATCTATCTATCTATCTATCTATCTATCTATCTATCTATCTATTTTTTATTTTTCTCTCCCTTACATCTTCCCACCATACCATACGTTTCTCCTTATACAAATCCATAGATTTATATATGTTCTTAATTTCATTTTTTTCCTCTGCCACACAGCCCACCACACAGAACCTCTAGATCTCGGGATCCCCTTCTGCCAGCACCAGTGGCAAGGGCACAGCTCCCCAGAGAATTAACTCGATCCGAACATAAGCGCGACAAGAAATTAAAAGTTAAATCGGAAGTGAAACTGAAAATGAAATTTTGGCCGAAAATAAAATAAAATGAAAGGTATAAGTTTTGTGACAATCAAATCATAAATCCCAATTGGGCAAAAAATAAAATTACAAAGTCAAAATTTTGTCCAGTCCACTGTGCTCCTGTGGAATCCCTCCCTGGAACTTGCTCGGTAGAGTAGTCTAGTCCCAAACTCACAGAGGTCTGCCCTGCCTTTCTCTGAAACCTACAGAGCCAGTCAAAACCTACAATCCTTTGTTGTTTGTTTGGCAGTTTGGCAGTTTGTTTGTTCCTGGACAAAAATGTGGGCTCTCTCTGATTCCTATATGTCTGCATGCCAGAAGAGGGCACCAGAACATAAGAGGACACACCACACAGCTCCTGAGAATCCAGAGGGTTTTTTTTTGTTTTGTTTGTTTTGTTTGTTTTTTCTTCCTCTTTTCTTTTTTTCCGGAGCTGGGGACCTTGCTCTTCCCAGGGCCTTGCGCTTGCTAGGCAAGCGCTCTACCACTGAGCTAAATCCCCAACCCCGAGAATCCAGGTTTTTGACCAAAACAAAAAACAACAACAGGGGCTGGAGAGATGGCTCAGCGGTTAAGAGCACTGACTGCTCTTCCAGACGTCCTGAGTTCAATTGCCAGCAACCACATGGTGGCTCACAACCATCTGTAATGAGATCTGATTGATCTCTTCTGGTGTGTCTGAAGATAACTGCAGCATACTCAGATAAATAAAAAACAAATCTAAAAAAATTAAAAACAACAACAAAAAACACAAAAACAAACAAACAAACAAAACCCCCAAAACTAACAACCTAGAGGGTAGATATCTGCCTGCCCAGGTCTTCTAGTGCTATTTAAGGCTTCCTGTAGATAATAAAGCTTGTGTATCTTTTATCCAGGAACAGAATCATCAAGGCAGGGTAGGAGAGAAGCCCTGTTTGGGATTAAACGTTTCTACAACGTAACAGGAGGAGGCGGAGGGAGAGGGGCTCCTCAGACATAAATCTAAAATAGTACAATGGATCATTTTGAAGGCGTGTGGGTGAGGGTGACTGGAGACAGAGTTTTTCTCTGAGTGAGTGTGGAACTCACTGTCCCTGAGCTCAGCCTGTGATGAGAGAGAGAGAGAGAGAGAGAGAGAGAGAGAGAGAGAGAGAGAGAGATCGAATTTTCTGTGTCTCTCTGTCTCTGTCTGTCTGTCTCTCTCTCTCTGTGTCTGTCTCTCTCTCTGTCTCCCTGTCTCTGTCTCTCTTCCTCTCTCTGTCTCTCTGTCTCTCTCTGTCTCTGTCTCTCCCCCCTCCCCCATGCGTGTGTTTGTGTGTTCAACCGAGGAGGCAATGGCAGATAAATGTCTGCCCCTCCTCTGTAAGCCAGGCCACTCCATTACTGCCTTTCCTTTTTCTTAGTTTGTTTGGTTTATTCCAAGTTAATTGTATCTGTTTCTTTATTTTCCTCCTCATTTCTTTAGTTGAGTCAGGGGTCTTTGCACAAAAGCCCTGGAAATCAGTACCTGGATCAGGTCTGCAGCCTGCTCACAGAGTTCTACCCACCTTCACCTCTCAAGTGATGCAATCAAAGACATGCAGCACCACACCTGGCTTCTTTTCACATGTACATTTACTTTAGTTCCAATGCTCATTCAGGTCTGAGAGACGGGGGAGGGAAGGAGGGAAGAGAGACAGAGAGTGACAGAGAAACAGTTGACCGAGAGGGAGAATTGTAGGTTAATTATTGTTCCGTCTCCTCAATCACGGTCTACTGGTCGCCATCGTGGCAACCATGCCCCGCAACCCTACCTTCGGTAAGATCAAGCATAATGGCGGCAACCATATAATTCCTGCTTAGTCGCACTGAACACTCCGGTCATCACTACCTGTGGAGAATTGTAAGGGGGCTCCTCTGGTCTAGAGAGTAGTACCCTTGAATGAAATGAGGATCACAGCAAGCATTATTTGTTTTGAGATATAAGATGTGGAAAGAACTATATGTGTGGATTTACAGACAGACAGACAGACAGACAGACAGACAGACAGACAGAGAGGACAGGACAGGACAGGACAGGACAGGACAGGACAGGACAGGAGAAAAAAACAAGAACACAAACAAAAACTCAAAATGGAAGTCCGGTTCCAAATAGTCTCTGTCTGCCCTGTCGCTCTAGTGTTGGTGGTCCAGGTTATAAAAGCTTATACATGGGTGGGTGCGGGAAGTGCTGCTGGGTGTTCAGTTCAGGTCCAAGATTATTGCGGGTAACTAGACAACAAAGAAAGCAGTTAGACTGACTCCTACAGTGTTCGGTTTCTGAGTGTGTTATCACACAGAAGAGCCTAACAGAATATGTAATGAATTCTGGCAGCAACAGCAGAAACAACCAATGAGAAAGTGTCCTTATAATACTAGCAACTGCAACAAAATGGCAGACTAGCCAGCTAACAGTTCCCTAGCCATTAACTCATCTGACATAGGCCTTCTTCACGTTGCATCTAGATAGGTCTTCCTGTCTTCCTCTCCAGTGTGTGTGTGTGTGTGTGTGTGTGTGTGTGTGTGTGTGTGTGTGTGTGTGTGTAAAGAGAGAGAGAAGGAGGGGGGGAGAGAGAGAGAGAGCTTTAGAGAGAGAGAGCTTTAGAGAGAGAGAGAGCTTTAAAATCAGCACTCAAGCCTTTTCTCTTCCTATCCCTATCCCAACCCCCCCCCCCCAAACCAGCAGCAAAGCCACCAGCACTCGAGAGACAGAGGAAGATGAAATCTCTAGTCTGAGAAACAAGAGGAGGTAGATAAACATACCCCCCCCCTCTCTCCTTCATAATTTGTTAAAGTGTTCCCTTTGTGTTGTGTGGACTCTACTGTATTAAGCAAGTTTCACATCGTACTATCTCCAAAGAGGAGTCAACAGTCTCTTGGCGTGCAGGCAGTTGTTGCCTGCTTTAAATATTTTTTGGTGTGTTTGTTTGTTTGTTTGTTTGTTTGTTTGTTTGTTTGTTTCAAAACCGAGGGCCTGCCTGCGTTCAACAGATCCAAACCCAGTTCTCAGAGGGGAAAATGGAGTCAAGTCCGAAGTCACTGGCATTTAGGTCATCGGCCATTGACAGTCATAGGAGATGGGAATATCGTCCTTTCTCCAATGGAGACTCACCTGGGTATGCATCAACCACATCTAAGGGCAGGCCTGGGTTAGTACGGGGTGGTGGATGGGGAGGAAGGATCTGGAAAGAGCTTTGCGATGGGAAACTATGATCAGAATGTTGCACAGAAAACAAAATTTGTACTTAAAAAAAAAAAAGGCTCCCGATATCTATCCAAAAATGAAAGGAAATAAAAACCGACATCAGAACTTTACTAACTGCAAATGCTCCATCTCCCTGTATCCAACCACTCCACTCCCAGATAGGTAGATGATAGTTTGCACTTCTGTCCCAGTTGGGCTGTCGAGGTTAAGGGAAGGGGAACCACCTCTGTGGTTATGTGATCCACACACGAAATAAAATAAAAGGAGCGGATAAACGTGCCTGGCATTTTAAGATGCTCAATTTCTTTGCAAGCTTCATTTTGTTTCATTCTTTTAAAGGTTTACTTATTTATTTTCACTTACATTGAGTACACTAAAGCCCTTTTCACATACACAGGGCAGTAGAGTGCATGGGATATCCCTTTGCAGAGGGTTGTGAGCCACCATGTGGTTTCTGTGGAATCGAACTCAGGACCTCTGGAAGAGCAGAGCGGTGAGTGCTCTTAACCTCGGAGCCATCTCTCCAGCCCTTGACAAGCTTTATTTAACTAAACATTAAACATGAATCAGAAACGCCAAACCCTGTACATATATGGTCCAGATTCACCCTTACTTAGAAATCCCCGAGCTGGCAGGGCGAGGCTGGGAATTGAGAGTGAGCAAAAAGGGAGTCTGCCTCTTTCCCCCAGGGTGTGCTATCAACTCCATTACCATTTCCAAACAGCTGGGTGTGAGTCTAACTAAGGTTTCCTTCAGTCAGACATTTGCCAGGAGCCGGAGCCCTGACAGGACAGCGAGAGCGATGATCAGACATCATTTCACAGTGAAATCATCACTCGCTGATTTCAGGCAGAAAACTTTAGAAAACTCTAAACTCTAAAGAGGCACTGAAGCGTGCTAGGGCAGCAGCAGTACTTCCCCGACTGACCTTCAGGAACCTGCATATTCTCCAGCCCCGCCCCACCCCACCCCCTCTCAGCTAGCTCCTGTCCACCCCTCCCCCTCCCCCCACATACAGGGAGGAGGCCTTGTGTGTGTGTGGGGGGGGGGGGGGCGGCAGCGGGAAGATGCAACTCTCTCTTGAGAGAGAGTTCGGGTCTCCCAAACAAATACATAACTAGAAACTTCATTTATTTACTTTATTTCATCGAGCATACCGTGGAAGAGGGAAAAGGAACAGGGAAGCTAGGCCAACTGGTCGAGCTCCTCCTTTCGTTTTGTTTCAAAAAGGAAAGGAAAAGCCAAAGAACCCCCTCTTTTTGGTGAAAGGAACAGAATGGTGAAAGTTGAAACATCGGCTCGCCACTTAATACTTTGGCTTTTAATAAAAGGGACAGCAGATCGACTTCCGAGTTGATTAAGAGAGAGAGAAAGAGAGAGAGAGAGAGAGAGAGAGAGAGAGAGAGAGAGAGAGAGAGAGAGATAAAAACCACAAAAAAACGTTTTGTCGACCAGCCTCCTTTTAAACCTCTGTTACACAGGAAGACTGGTCAACCTCATTCCCCCCTCCCCCCACTCACACACACACCCCTCCCCCTCCACGGAGAGGTTTAATGAGAGAAGAAAGGTAGAAGAAGAGAGTAAAGGCCAGTCATGAGCACGTGGAGAGAATTTGGGAGGGGAATGGGGAGAGAAGGGACAAAGGGGAAGAGGGGAAGAGAGGAAGAGCAAAAGAGCAAAGAGAGGAGCAAAGAGAGCCAACCTCATATTTTATTTTATTTTTTTTAAAGATTTATTTATTTTATTTATGCGTAAGAGTACACTGTAGCTATTTTCAGACACACCAGAAGAGAGCATCAGATCCCATTACAGATGGTTGTCAGCCACCTTGTGGTTGCTGGTAATTGAACTCAGGACCTCTGGGAGAAATTTGTGTGTGTGTGTGTGTGTGTGTGTGTGTGTGTGTGTGTGTGTGTGTGTGCCCGTTAGTTTAAAAATCTGCTGTAGACCTCCCTTTTAATATCTGTTTAACAAATATTTTTACCATATTTAAATTTTATTTATTTTATTTTACTTAAAAATAATAATGAATAAAGAGTCAATGTGAATAAACAATAAAACAAAAATCAAGGTGATCGGGGTTGGGGATTTAGCTCAGTGGTAGAGCGCTTGCCTAGCAAGAGTAAGGCCCTGGGTTCGGTCCCCAGCTCCGAAAAAAAGAAAAAAGAAAAAAAAAAAATCAAGGTGATCAACAGATACCGACGACTGACATGGAAAAAAGTTAATAGATCGCCATAAAAACAGAGTAAGTGCGATGTAAACAATAAAACAGATGGGATGGAGAGATGGCTCAGCGGTTAAGAGCACTGACCGCTCTCCCAGAGGTCCTGAGTTCAAATCCCAGCAACCACATGGTGGCTCACAACCATCTGTAATGAGACCTGATGCCCTCTTCTGGTGTGTCTGAAGACAGCTACAGTGTACTCACATGCGTTAAATAAATAAATTTAAAAAAAAAAGAAAACAATAAAGCAGAAATTAAGACGAGGGACACAGAAGGACAAGGGAGATAAAACAATTAAATGTTAACAGACATAAAGTGGGAACGACGGGGTTGGGGATTTAGCTCTGTGGTAGAGTGCTTGCCTAGCAAATGCAAGGCCCTGGATTCAGTCCCCAGCTCTGAAAAAAGAAAAAAGAAAAAAGAAAAAAAAAGAAAAGCGGGAACGAGATGAAGGGCAAATATAGACGACTGAAACGAAATGATGGAATAAATTTATAAAATAATAATAAAATACGAGTAAATACGAATAAATGGCAAACTGGACTTTAATAAATGTTTAAATCAAGGTGAATGACAAATACAATTTAGACAAAAAGGTTTTGAAAAATGAAAAGAAATAGAAAGCATATATGAATCAATAACAAGACTGAAGTCACAATGGCCTTGAAGTGACACGGACGACAAACGTGAAAAACATAAATGAAATAATTTCGACAGCCACGGACATTCACATGGTGTGTTGGGAAACACCGCAGTCTTTATTTGGCGAGTAAAAACGCCTCGGGGAACTCTGTACATAGGAGGCTGGGAGCATGAATCACTCTATCTATCTATCTATCTATCTATCTATCTATCTATCTATCTATCTATCTATTTTTTATTTTTCTCTCCCTTACATCTTCCCACCATACCATACGTTTCTCCTTATACAAATCCATAGATTTATATATGTTCTTAATTTCATTTTTTTCCTCTGCCACACAGCCCACCACACAGAACCTCTAGATCTCGGGATCCCCTTCTGCCAGCACCAGTGGCAAGGGCACAGCTCCCCAGAGAATTAACTCGATCCGAACATAAGCGCGACAAGAAATTAAAAGTTAAATCGGAAGTGAAACTGAAAATGAAATTTTGGCCGAAAATAAAATAAAATGAAAGGTATAAGTTTTGTGACAATCAAATCATAAATCCCAATTGGGCAAAAAATAAAATTACAAAGTCAAAATTTTGTCCAGTCCACTGTGCTCCTGTGGAATCCCTCCCTGGAACTTGCTCGGTAGAGTAGTCTAGTCCCAAACTCACAGAGGTCTGCCCTGCCTTTCTCTGAAACCTACAGAGCCAGTCAAAACCTACAATCCTTTGTTGTTTGTTTGGCAGTTTGGCAGTTTGTTTGTTCCTGGACAAAAATGTGGGCTCTCTCTGATTCCTATATGTCTGCATGCCAGAAGAGGGCACCAGAACATAAGAGGACACACCACACAGCTCCTGAGAATCCAGAGGGTTTTTTTTTGTTTTGTTTGTTTTGTTTGTTTTTTCTTCCTCTTTTCTTTTTTTCCGGAGCTGGGGACCTTGCTCTTCCCAGGGCCTTGCGCTTGCTAGGCAAGCGCTCTACCACTGAGCTAAATCCCCAACCCCGAGAATCCAGGTTTTTGACCAAAACAAAAAACAACAACAGGGGCTGGAGAGATGGCTCAGCGGTTAAGAGCACTGACTGCTCTTCCAGACGTCCTGAGTTCAATTGCCAGCAACCACATGGTGGCTCACAACCATCTGTAATGAGATCTGATTGATCTCTTCTGGTGTGTCTGAAGATAACTGCAGCATACTCAGATAAATAAAAAACAAATCTAAAAAAATTAAAAACAACAACAAAAAACACAAAAACAAACAAACAAACAAAACCCCCAAAACTAACAACCTAGAGGGTAGATATCTGCCTGCCCAGGTCTTCTAGTGCTATTTAAGGCTTCCTGTAGATAATAAAGCTTGTGTATCTTTTATCCAGGAACAGAATCATCAAGGCAGGGTAGGAGAGAAGCCCTGTTTGGGATTAAACGTTTCTACAACGTAACAGGAGGAGGCGGAGGGAGAGGGGCTCCTCAGACATAAATCTAAAATAGTACAATGGATCATTTTGAAGGCGTGTGGGTGAGGGTGACTGGAGACAGAGTTTTTCTCTGAGTGAGTGTGGAACTCACTGTCCCTGAGCTCAGCCTGTGATGAGAGAGAGAGAGAGAGAGAGAGAGAGAGAGAGAGAGAGAGAGAGATCGAATTTTCTGTGTCTCTCTGTCTCTGTCTGTCTGTCTCTCTCTCTCTGTGTCTGTCTCTCTCTCTGTCTCCCTGTCTCTGTCTCTCTTCCTCTCTCTGTCTCTCTGTCTCTCTCTGTCTCTGTCTCTCCCCCCTCCCCCATGCGTGTGTTTGTGTGTTCAACCGAGGAGGCAATGGCAGATAAATGTCTGCCCCTCCTCTGTAAGCCAGGCCACTCCATTACTGCCTTTCCTTTTTCTTAGTTTGTTTGGTTTATTCCAAGTTAATTGTATCTGTTTCTTTATTTTCCTCCTCATTTCTTTAGTTGAGTCAGGGGTCTTTGCACAAAAGCCCTGGAAATCAGTACCTGGATCAGGTCTGCAGCCTGCTCACAGAGTTCTACCCACCTTCACCTCTCAAGTGATGCAATCAAAGACATGCAGCACCACACCTGGCTTCTTTTCACATGTACATTTACTTTAGTTCCAATGCTCATTCAGGTCTGAGAGACGGGGGAGGGAAGGAGGGAAGAGAGACAGAGAGTGACAGAGAAACAGTTGACCGAGAGGGAGAATTGTAGGTTAATTATTGTTCCGTCTCCTCAATCACGGTCTACTGGTCGCCATCGTGGCAACCATGCCCCGCAACCCTACCTTCGGTAAGATCAAGCATAATGGCGGCAACCATATAATTCCTGCTTAGTCGCACTGAACACTCCGGTCATCACTACCTGTGGAGAATTGTAAGGGGGCTCCTCTGGTCTAGAGAGTAGTACCCTTGAATGAAATGAGGATCACAGCAAGCATTATTTGTTTTGAGATATAAGATGTGGAAAGAACTATATGTGTGGATTTACAGACAGACAGACAGACAGACAGACAGACAGACAGACAGAGAGGACAGGACAGGACAGGACAGGACAGGACAGGACAGGACAGGAGAAAAAAACAAGAACACAAACAAAAACTCAAAATGGAAGTCCGGTTCCAAATAGTCTCTGTCTGCCCTGTCGCTCTAGTGTTGGTGGTCCAGGTTATAAAAGCTTATACATGGGTGGGTGCGGGAAGTGCTGCTGGGTGTTCAGTTCAGGTCCAAGATTATTGCGGGTAACTAGACAACAAAGAAAGCAGTTAGACTGACTCCTACAGTGTTCGGTTTCTGAGTGTGTTATCACACAGAAGAGCCTAACAGAATATGTAATGAATTCTGGCAGCAACAGCAGAAACAACCAATGAGAAAGTGTCCTTATAATACTAGCAACTGCAACAAAATGGCAGACTAGCCAGCTAACAGTTCCCTAGCCATTAACTCATCTGACATAGGCCTTCTTCACGTTGCATCTAGATAGGTCTTCCTGTCTTCCTCTCCAGTGTGTGTGTGTGTGTGTGTGTGTGTGTGTGTGTGTGTGTGTGTGTGTGTGTGTGTGTAAAGAGAGAGAGAAGGAGGGGGGGAGAGAGAGAGAGAGCTTTAGAGAGAGAGAGCTTTAGAGAGAGAGAGAGCTTTAAAATCAGCACTCAAGCCTTTTCTCTTCCTATCCCTATCCCAACCCCCCCCCCCCAAACCAGCAGCAAAGCCACCAGCACTCGAGAGACAGAGGAAGATGAAATCTCTAGTCTGAGAAACAAGAGGAGGTAGATAAACATACCCCCCCCCTCTCTCCTTCATAATTTGTTAAAGTGTTCCCTTTGTGTTGTGTGGACTCTACTGTATTAAGCAAGTTTCACATCGTACTATCTCCAAAGAGGAGTCAACAGTCTCTTGGCGTGCAGGCAGTTGTTGCCTGCTTTAAATATTTTTTGGTGTGTTTGTTTGTTTGTTTGTTTGTTTGTTTGTTTGTTTGTTTGTTTCAAAACCGAGGGCCTGCCTGCGTTCAACAGATCCAAACCCAGTTCTCAGAGGGGAAAATGGAGTCAAGT
>NW_028238816.1:17500-20000 GCF_021556685.1 Rattus norvegicus
CTCTCTGGCCTCAGAGGTCCAGGCTCCCGCTGGCAGGGCCCGAAGGGACTCCTGGGGGGAAAAAAAAATAAAGTCTCCGAGGCACCACCTAGCCGGTTTTATTCTTGAAGAAAAGCAAACATACATAATGGAATAAGGGAAAGAAAAAACCCTGTTTTCTATATACACAAGCAGTCGTAATTTGTTATAGTGTCCCCTTTGCGTAGTTTGGATTCGATGACTTTATTTTATCAAGCAAGTTTTAAACAGCGGTAACTCCAAAGAGGAGTCAACAGCCCCTTTAAGTGCAGTCAGTCATTGACCCTTTGGTCTGTCTGTCTGTCTGTCTGTCTGTCTGTTTCAAAACGAGGGAGGGCCTGCCTGCCTGCCTGCCTGCCTGCCTGCCTGCCTGCCTGCCTGCCTGCGTGCCTGCATCAGATCTAAATACAGTTCTCAGAGGGGAAGACAGAGACAAGTCAGAAGTCACTAGCACTCAATGGACGACCACCAACCTAAGGGCAGGCCTAGGGTAGAATTTGATGGACGGACGGACGGACAGACGGACGGACGGACGGATGGACAGATGGACAGAAAGGATCTAGGAGGAGCTTTGGGAAAGATGAAAAGCCTCCATTTCCCCCCAAAAGAACGAGCCCCAACAGCTGGGCTCTTCGAGATGAGTTATAAGGGGAACCACACATACAGTTTTGTATCACACATACAGTTTGTCATCATCCGTCAATACCAGGTAGACTTTTCAACGTATGTAGGTAGCTGTTGTCAGGTCAGTCCTTTACTAAGCCTCATGTAAGCTCTGCAGGGTAAGCCTCAGGAATTCATCTGTGCGTCCCGCAGGGTATGCTTTCTTGCTTTGTTAAAGGCTAGACTTTGGTTGCTGTCTGTCTGTCTGTCTGTCTGTCTGTCTGTCTGTCTGAATGAATGAATGAATGAATGAGCGAGGGAATGAACGAATGAGGAGGGGATGCACATGCCTATGGTTTTAAGATGCTTAATTTCTTTACAAGGTTTATTTATTTAAACATTAAACATTGGGGTTGGGGATTTAGCTCAGTGGTAGAGCGCTTGCCTAGGAAGCACAAGGCCCTGGGTTCGGTCCCCAGCTCCGAAAATAAAATAAAATAAAATAAAATAAACATTAAACATTAATCGGAAATAATGGAGTCAGCAGTTAAGAGTTCTGACTGTGTTCTTCCAGAGGTCCTGAGTTCTATTCCCATGGTGGCTCACAACCCTCTGTTATGGGATCGATCTGCTGTGTGTCCGAAGACAGCTGCAGTGTGCTGTTTGTAGGGTAAAGAAAAAAATACTAAAGAAGAAAAAAAAAAAAAGAGAGAGAAAAAGTTAGAAGCACCAAGTCAAGTCATGTAAATATTGCCCACATTCGGATTTAGACATGCCTGAGCTGTCAGGGCGAGGCTGGGTGAGAGCGAATCAGTGAACGATCGGACTCTTCCTCTCTCTGTGAGGGTGTGTCATGAACTCTATTACCATTTCCAAAGAGTTAGGTATGCTGGAGCGAAGTGGACCGGAAAGCCAAGGGAGGAGAGGTATGCCTACACGAGTCCACCCAACCCCCCCGCCCCCCCCCCAGGGAGACATCCTCGAGTGGTGGGGGGAGGGGCGAAGGTGTGGAGGGATAATTTCCAACAAATAAATCCCAACAAATAAATTACTAGAGACTTGATTCATTGATTTACTTTAAATTTATTGAGTGTATCGGGAAAGAGGGAAAATGGGTCAAGGAGGGAGGGAGGGAGGGAGGGAGGGAGGGAGGGAGGGAGGGAGGGAGGGAGGGAGGGAGAGAGGGATATCTTTTCCTCCAAATCGGCTGGTATGTAGTCTCAGTGCGTCAGAAAAAAGACTGCTTCTGGCCTCCTTTCTGATTACCCCAAGGCAGTCTGGTCACCGTGCTGTAATAGAAAGGGAAACCACAGTCAAGTCATGGGAGCGAGCGAGCAAGCAAGCAAGCAAAAATCATAAACAAAAGCAAAAACACGTCTGTTAAGTTGAGCAGAGCAGAGCAGAGCAGAGCAGAGTAGGGCAAAGCAATACAAGGTCACATTCCACAAAGGCTGATATAGTCTGCCATCTTGGTCTACAGAGTGAAAAGTAGAAGGAGAAAATGAATATCGCTTTGTGTGTCACAAAGTTTTTAAGTTGTAAGGAACATTGCAGGGCTAAACCTTCAAATCCTCAAACCACCCAACCCAAGCTTTCCTCCTCCTCATCCTCCTCCTCCTCCTCCTCCTCCTCACCCCCCATTGCCCCCCCCCCGTGTGGTGTGTGTGTGTGTGTGTGTGTGTGTGTGTGTGTGTGTGTGTGTGTTTGCGCACGAGCTCGAGCTCGGGCACGCATTTCTTTCACTGCACAACCATCATTGGAGGACGTTTAAATAAACACGAATGAATCAGACAGGCAGACAGACAGGGGCCCATAATGGATCCCTACAACTCGGTGGTGGTGGTGGTGGTGGTGGTGGTGGTGGTGGTGGTGGTGGTGG
>NW_028238816.1:32500-57150 GCF_021556685.1 Rattus norvegicus
CCCGGCTGCCCCCCCCGTTGAGGAGGGGCCCGGCAGCACGGCCGCGGGTCGGCCAGACGAGGAGCGAGAGAGAAAGGAACGCCGGCGGGCGGGGAGGGGGAGCGAACCGGCAGAACGAGGACCGTCGACGGCAGGGCCGGCCGCAGCGGCACCCCCCGCGGGAGACGCCTCACAAGGGACCGGGAGGCCGCTCGGGCGGCGACCGGGCACGCGAGCCAAGCCGGCGGGAATCACACTGCAC
Source organism: Rattus norvegicus (assembly GCF_021556685.1). NCBI lineage: Eukaryota > Metazoa > Chordata > Mammalia > Rodentia > Muridae > Rattus > Rattus norvegicus. Next base: position 32,742 of record NW_028238816.1, read on the forward strand.
CCAACCCGGAGCAGTCCCGCCACGCCCGCGGCACCGAGCCGACCCGAAACCAACGGACAACCCCCGGGAGCCCGAGGAGACGCCAGCCGACGCGAGAGAGAACCGAGGCAGACGCCGACGCCAACCGACGAAGACCCCCGCGTGGCAGCGGGTCCCAACGTCCGACGACGCGCCGGACGCGGCCGACCGCCGGTTCCCCCAAACAAGAAGTCCGCCCCCGAGAGCGAGGCCAACCCCGCGGTTCACGGACCCTCGAGAGCCCCGCGGAGGGGGAAGGGGGGGTAGGACGGCTCCCGCGATCTCCACCGGCCGTGGGAACGCTGCCGTGGAAGGGGGGGACGAGGCGGCAACCGCAGACGCCCGAGAGCACGCGGCACGCACCACACGCGACACGACCTCGCCGCGAGAGTGGCCGGGACGTGGACGCGCGTGGGAGGGACGCACACGCGACGGAGGGCACGGGGGAAACGGAGGCGGGTGGGACCGGGAGCCCAGCGCCGCCCTTCCAAACCCACCCGTCCCGCGACGACCCCTCGCGGTGAGAGGGGGTACCGCGCACGCGGGCGTGTGCACGGCCCTTCCCCGCCACCTGCCACCAGAAACCCAATCTCCCCCACAAGCTCCGCACAGCGGCAGGTCGACAGAGCCCCGTCCCGCGTGATCCCTCCTCGTACTCGGAGCGGGGAGGCGCGGGTCGCGGTAGGCGAGAGAGCAAACGCTGCGCGCAGAAGGCTGAGGTCAGGGCGGGCAGCCGAGGGGACCATCCGGGAGAAGCCCCTCGGAGATCGTAAAGCCCTTTCCGAAGATAGCTAGAGAAGGCAAATTCCTCACTGAGGGCGGGACGAACCCAACACCGACGAGCAGCCAAGGGCTCCGTGCACGCAACGGGAAACGAGCAACAGGCGCGGGACAGAACGGGAAGGACCACGCGCCAGCTGGTGGGGGGTCTGCGGTATCGGCAAAGGTCTCTTTCTCCGGGGTCTTCTTGAGCATTCGCGGACCGGGGGGACCTGCGACAGGTCCCCGCCGAGGGCCAGGCCTCTTCAAGGCGCACACAAAGGAGGAGCCTTGACTTGAGGGAGTCCGGTCTTTAAAAAGGGCCAGCCGCGATCGCTCAGCACCACCCTAACCGCGCAGGGCCCGCGGGTGAAGGCACCAAAAACATAGGCACGGGGTGGGCGCTCACCCAACGGAAGGAGCCTTTTAACCGCACACTCAACTCCTCGACCCCCCCCCTTTTCTGTCACCGTGCAGAAAGCCGGCAACTAGGACAAGGGAAAGCGTAAAGGCACAAGCACCATGGAGCACAGGAGGCACGCCGGGGAGCGGGAAGCGCCACCGCCAACTCAGAAGCGGGCACCTTGGTGGTCAAAGCCCGGAACGCTCCAGGAGCACCGCAAGGCTCACACAAAGCAGGGCGCGTGCACACACCATTCGGGAAGGGTATGCACCGCAGCGGGTCTACCACCTTCCCCCGGCACGGGGGAAGAGGGCCGCGAAGCAGTGAACGGCGTGGGGGCAAGCGCCCCCGACACGTCCACAGGGACACCGCGAACCACAGCAACAAGTGTGCGCGGGTCAGCGCTCGTGCCGGACAGCCGCACCCCTGACTTCCACACACCACCCTGCAAAGGAATGGGGAGGAGAGACGAGGGGCCCGCTGGCAGAACGAGAAGAGCGGTCGCCATTCGCGCTGAATGACCATTCGCCATGAATGTCCGTCCCTCGCCTGGCGCGGCTTAGGCCCCGGCCCGAAGAGAACGCGGCAGCACCACATCGATCCAACGGGAGCGAGACACGCCATGCATCGGGAACAACGGGCGTGAGAGCTTTCTAACACGCACTGGACGGGAATACGAGCGAGAAGAGCGAGAGAGAGCACGGGAAGAAGTCGCTAACACTGCCACACACACACAAAAAAAAAAAAATTTACCCTTCTCGAGGGCGAGAAAAAAAAGGAAGCGTTGCACTCGGGAGGCACGTGGCGTGGAAGAACGGGACTCAACGGGCAGCGGAGGTTCGGGAACTCCTTCAAAAAAAATAAAAATAAAAAAAAAATAAAAATAAAAAAATAAAATCCCCTTCGAAGGAGAAAAGGTGCAACTCGGGAGGCACACAGCAGGAAAGAAAGGGACACACCACCAAGCAGCGGAGGTTCGGGAACTCCTTCCAAAAAACAAAAAAAAAAAAAACAAAAAAAAAAACAAATAAAAAAACCGGTCGGCCGCAGAGGAGCACGCCAGGGGGTCACTAGCACCAAACGGGAAAACCCTTCCAGTCGCACTCGGCACCAACGACTCCTACCGGTAACGGACGACAACCACCACGGGGAAATCGGGAACGCCTGACACGCGGGACGGTTGTCATAAAGCTGCCCCAGAGAGCACAGGCAAGCAAGCACGGGAAAGCAGGAAGCGCGTACTCATGGGGGGGACGCTAAGCTTCAAGCATCGAAGAGGCCCATGCGCAGAAGAAAAGAGCTAGGGCTGGACAAGCAAACAGCCTTGGTGCAAGCCTCTTCCAACGTCCTTTAATGACAAAAAGAGTCAAAAGGACAGCGTGTCAGCATATATCTCCAGGTACAATAAGGACAGATAGCAAAGATGAAAAGTGTAAAAGACACAGGGATAAACATGACAGGCCACACGGAACGTCTGGAAGTCATGTTCGGTGACGTGTCCCCAAGAGGTCCCCATGTAGAAAGAGAACCGGACCGCAAAGGAACAACTGGTCGACCTTAGAACCCTGAGTGCTCACAGACCGAGGAGGCCATGGTAGATAGCCTGGAACACAGCTTCCCCTCGGCCTCAGAAGTCCATGCTCCCGCTGGCAGGGACCGGGGAGGATCCTGGAAAAAATAAAGTCTCGGAGGCGCCCCCTAGCCGGGACACCTCGGCTCGGAGGCCGGGGACACAGCACCCTCTCGGCCTCAGAGGTCCAGGCTCCCGCTATCAGGGACCGAAGGGACTCCTGGAAAAGAAAAAAAAAAAAATCCGTGGCGCCACCTAGCCGGGCCACCTCGGCTCGGAGGCCGGGGACACAGCACCCTCTCGGCCTCAGAGGTCCAGGCTCCCGCTATCAGGGACCGAAGGGACTCCTGGAAAAGAAAAAAAAAAAAAAAAACTCCGTGGCGCCCCCTAGCCGGGCCACCTCGGCTCGGAGGCCGGGGACACAGCACCCTCTCGGCCTCAGAGGTCCAGGCTCCCGCTATCAGGGACCGAAGGGACTCCTGGAAAAGAAAAAAAAAAAAAAAAACTCCGTGGCGCCCCCTAGCCGGGCCACCTCGGCTCGGAGGCCGGGGACACAGCACCCTCTCGGCCTCAGAGGTCCAGGCTCCCGCTATCAGGGACCGAAGGGACTCCTGGAAAAGAAAAAAAAAAAATCCGTGGCGCCACCTAGCCGGGCCACCTCGGCTCGGAGGCCGGGGACACAGCACCCTCTCGGCCTCAGAGGTCCAGGCTCCCGCTATCAGGGACCGAAGGGACTCCTGGAAAAGAAAAAAAAAAAAAAAAACTCCGTGGCGCCCCCTAGCCGGGCCACCTCGGCTCGGAGGCCGGGGACACAGCACCCTCTCGGCCTCAGAGGTCCAGGCTCCCGCTATCAGGGACCGAAGGGACTCCTGGAAAAGAAAAAAAAAAAAAAAACTCCGTGGCGCCCCCTAGCCGGGCCACCTCGGCTCGGAGGCCGGGGACACAGCACCCTCTCGGCCTCAGAGGTCCAGGCTCCCGCTATCAGGGACCGAAGGGACTCCTGGAAAAGAAAAAAAAAACTCCGTGGCGCCCCCTAGCCGGGCCACCTCGGCTCGGAGGCCGGGGACACAGCACCCTCTCGGCCTCAAAAGTGTCTATGGTCCCGCTGGCTGGGACCGAAGGGACTCCTGGAAAAGAAAAAAAAAAAAAAAAACTCCGTGGCGCCCCCTAGCCGGGCCACCTCGGCTCGGAGGCCGGGGACACAGCACCCTCTCGGCCTCAAAAGTGTCTATGGTCCCGCTGGCTGGGACCGGAGAGGAGGGAAGAAATAAAAAAAATAAAATAAAATAAAATAAAAAATTTAAAAAAAAAAATTGGAAAAAAAAAAAAAATCCGGGACGGGGCCCAAGCCTTCTGGTCGACCTCATCCAGCTGCCACCAACCCCTCCTTGTGTCCCAATAGGTCGTACAGCCACCCTCCTCCCCTGAAGTTCTCCAGGTACAACCTCCTAGCTAGAGATGGTCCCCAGACAGGACGGCGTCTCCGTCGCGCACCCGCCTGCTTGCCTGTCACCCTCTCACCCTGGCCGGCTCACCACAGGCACTTCCCCGTCCTTTGTCACCAACCGGGGGACAGGAGCGTTGCGGAAACTTGTCGCCACTAGGTGTCGCCCGACAGCGATCTCGATCAAGCAAACCAATACAGACTGTCACGCGCCGCCGCCGCCACACACACTCATTCCGTCTCTCCAGAGTGACCTCCCTAGCTCAGGGGGACACTCACCCACGCACAACGGGGCAGGTACCCACCACTTCTCCCGAATGGCACAAACGGTCCCGGTTGTCCCGCCGGAACACAGTGAACGCGGGATGGACTCGGGGCCAACCCCCTCAGGCACCCAGAAAAGGAAAGTAGGACGGAGCGGTGAAAACAGGCCACCTCTAAGTGAAAGGACATGCACTCTCGAATCGGTTAACAATTAGCAAGGAACAGGCACAGTTAGGAAAAGGGAGCGTCCAAACTCCGGCGTGAGGGGAGGGTGGCGGCGACCTCAGTTCCACACCATTTTTAAATGGCTCACTCATTTTTAAAACCCTCCACCGATCCCGATGGGGGGGAGGGGGGGGTTGTTGTTGTTCTCTGTTCCTCGCTGCCACCGCCAGCCGGCACTCACCAAACCACACACCTGCCACCCTCTTTGGAAGACTAAACACAGAGAGTAAATTAAAAGAATGGTGGAATGATGGTGGAATGGTTAAAATTCCCGTGATTTGTTTTCACTCTGATCAAAACATACTTATTTTGTGCATTTGCATTCCCTTGTTCACACGTGCCTCTGTGTGTGTGGTGGGGGGAGGGAGGGAGGGAGGGAGGGAGGGAGGGAGAAAGAGAGAGAGAGAGAGAGAGAGAGAGAGAGAGAGAGAGAGAGAGAGAGAGAGCCAATTTAAAAAATAAAAACATGGTTAAATACAGCCACTTTGGGAAGATTGCTAGAGAGAATGCAGTCCAGAGTATGGAGGCCAGAGCTCTGGACGCTCTAGACCACAGGTCTCCCATCTCCCATATACCAGGCACCCAGCACCACCATCCCTACTTTGTTTGTTTGTGCGTTTGTTTGCTTGCTTGTTACATTAGTTTCATCCCAAGTTAATAATTATATATTTTTTTTCTATGCACGTATTTAGTTGTGGCAGGGGAACTCCTTCTTTAGGACAGGCAGACTTAGCTAGTTAGTTAGCCAGTCAAAAGTACGTAAAAAATTTATATCAACATAAATATCATTCACTAAGAAATCCTATCTGAAGAAAAAGAAAGAAAGGAAGAAAGAAGGAAGGGAGGGAGGGAGGGAGGGAGAGGGAGAGAGAGAGAGAGAGAGAGAAAGAAAGAGGAAAACTGGCAGACTTAGTTTTAGTGTTTTTGTTATTGTTTATTCAAGATATTGTTTCAGGGCTGGAGAGACGGCTCAGCGGTGAAGAGCACTGACTGCTCTTCCAGAGATCCTTAGTTCAAATCCCAGCAACCACATGGTGGCTCACAACCATCTGTAATGGAATCCTCTCCTTGTGTGTTGAAGACAGTGACAGTGTGCTCATAAAATAAATAAACAATAAAAAATATGTTTGAAGATTAAAGAAAAAACTCTCTCTCTCTCTCTCTCTCTCTCTCTCTCTCTCACACACACACACACACAAATAAACTCTGTAATAAAAATCAATGTGACTTCATGATCAAACTTCTATAGTCAATAGGACTAGAGAGAACACATGTCTGTAAAATAAAAGCAGAACCTTTTCTGCTTTGTTTTGTTTTGCCTCAAGGTACGTTTCTTTTGGTATAGCCCAGGCAGTCATGGAACTTGCTCCGTAGACTTATCTAGCCTCAAGCTCACAGAGGTCCACTCTGCCTGCCTCGGCCACCCACACAGCTCTCTCTGCTGACTATATGTCTGCATGCCAGAAGAGGGCACCAGAACCTAGGAGGACACACCACATGGCTCCTGAGAATCCAGGTTTTGACTTTAAAAAAAAAAAAAAAAAAAAAAATTCTGACAGCATAGAGGGTAGATATCTGCCTGCCAGGCTCTTCTAGTGCTGTTTAAGGTGGGGTAATAGCCATGTGAAGGAGACAAGGGGAGAGGAAAAATCGATTGGATGAGTAGTGCTGCTGAGATTAAGGAACACACACACACACACACACACACACACACAGAGAGAGAGAGAGAGAGAGAGAGAGAGACAGAGACAGAGACAGAGACAGAGACAGAGACAGACAGAGACAGACAGAGACAGTAAGACAAAGAGACAGAGAGAGAGAGATGACAGAGGGACACACCGAGGGAAAGACATCAGGACCAGCTGAATTTCTCAAGAAAAGAAAAGAAGAGAAAGGAAAAATGTTTTCTATATACACAAATCTGTATACATGATTTGTTATAGTGTCCCATTTGGGCACTTTGGATTCAACTGTGGATGGTTGGCAGCCAGCTTGGCTGACACCTGACCTCACCAAGATGGAAGCAGCCGGCCATTAGCCCTGATGTTCCAGGTCACTTCTGTTTCTCCCTTTCCCAGCCTCTAGGGAAACAGAACTTAATTAAACTCAGTTTGCACGTGCAGAAAGGTGAAGAGGCACCCAAAAGCAGCCAGAAGCCTCAGACCATCCACAGCCACATGTTCTCCTTCTGCCTATATTACTTCTAAATGATCGTATTTATTTATTTATTTATTTATTTATTTATTTATTTATTTACTTACTTACTTACTTACTTACTTACTTACTTACTTACTTTTTTTTCTTTCTTTTTTTTCGGAGCTGGGGACAGAACCCAGGGCCTTGCACTTGCTAGGCAAGCGCTCTACCACTGAGCTAAATCCCCAACCCCCTTACTTACTTACTTACTTACTTACTTACTTACTTACTTACTTACTTATTTTTGTCATACTTAAACAATCATTCGTCCTTGAATTCCTCCTGTATGCCAGGTAGACTTAGTCAGTCAGTCAGTCAGTCAGTCAGTCATTTAGCCAGGTCAAAATAGTTAAACATAAATATCAATAAAATCAATAAAAATCAAATGCAAACCCAATAGACAGTAAGTAAAATCGAATAAACCAAAAGATACATCATAAGCACAGAGTTTCAGCCGGACATTGAAAAGCAGCAGTTACCGAAGCAGTCTCCCTCCCACACCAACACACACACAGCTCGACCACCACCTTATCTGCACATTTTCAGCTCCTGCTTTCTAGAGTTACCAAGTTTATACACTACAGAGTTTAGCAAGGCAGGCCGGTTCACCGCACCCCCAGGGTCAGAGAACATGCTAGACCAGCTCTAGGGGATGGGCTGGGGGGCAGGGGAGGGTGGGAAGAGGGGAAACAGGCAGACTTAGGTATTCTAGTTTTGTTCATTCAAGATTCCACTTCTCTCTGTTGTAGCCCTGATAGACAGACAGGCAGGCAGGAATATTTGTTTGTCTGGCTTGGGGTTTGGGTTTGGTCCATTTGTTGGTGGATTTTGTTTTGTTTTGTTTCATTTTGTTTTTCGGGAAGTGTGGTGACTTAGTGCCTACACAAGCCAAGGCAGGAAAAATAAATAAGTAAAGATCTCTGAAACACAAATCTGGAGTGGGCTCTAGCATGGCCATGGACACACGCATGCACAGACGCACGCACGCACGCACGCATTGTAGACACGCACTCAAGGACACACTGGATTCTACAATGTTTGGTTTCTGAGTGTGTGTCATACAGAACCTAACAGAATATGTAATGAACTCTGGCAGTGACAGCAGAAACAACCTATGAGAAGGCGTCCTTGCAATATTAAAATGGCAGGCTAGCCAGGTGACAGTTATCTTAACCAATCTGATGTAGGCCTCATTCACACGGCATCTAGGCCTTAACAGTTAATTGTATCTGTTTCTTTATTTTCCTCTTAGGCCATCACATTGTTTTACCTAGACCTTTAACAGCCAGCAGCTACCAGCCTACAGCTACCAGTTTCTTTCTTTTCATAAAGAAACCCTGTCTGAAAAACTAGGGGAGGGAGACAAACAGATTAACAGATCTCTCTCTCTCTCTCTCTCTCTCTCTCTCGCTCTCTCGCTCTCTCGCTCTCTCGCTCTCTCGCTCTCTCGCTCTCTCGCTCTCTCGCTCTCTCGCTCTCTCGCTCTCTCGGCGCGTGTGTTTGTGTGTTCAACAGAGGAGGCATTCAGGTCTGAGAGACGGGGGAGGGAAAGAGGGAAGAGAGACAGAGAGTGACAGAGAAACAGTTGACAGAGAGGGAGAATTGTAGGTTAATTATTGTTCCGTCTCCTCAATCACGGTCTACTGGTCGCCATCGTGGCAACCATGCCCCGCAACCCTACCTTCGGTAAGATCAAGCATAATGGCGGCAACCATATAATTCCTGCTTAGTCGCACTGAACACTCCGGTCATCACTACCTGTGGAGAATTGTAAGGGGGCTCCTCTGGTCTAGAGAGTAGTACCCTTGAATGAAATGAGGATCACAGCAAGCATTATTTGTTTTGAGATATAAGATGTGGAAAGAACTATATGTGTGGATTTACAGACAGACAGACAGACAGACAGACAGACAGACAGACAGACAGAGAGGACAGGACAGGACAGGACAGGACAGGACAGGACAGGACAGGACAGGAGAAAAAAACAAGAACACAAACAAAAACTCAAAATGGAAGTCCGGTTCCAAATAGTCTCTGTCTGCCCTGTCGCTCTAGTGTTGGTGGTCCAGGTTATAAAAGCTTATACATGGGTGGGTGCGGGAAGTGCTGCTGGGTGTTCAGTTCAGGTCCAAGATTATTGCGGGTAACTAGACAACAAAGAAAGCAGTTAGACTGACTCCTACAGTGTTCGGTTTCTGAGTGTGTTATCACACAGAAGAGCCTAACAGAATATGTAATGAATTCTGGCAGCAACAGCAGAAACAACCAATGAGAAAGTGTCCTTATAATATTAGCAACTGCAACAAAATGGCAGACTAGCCAGCTAACAGTTCCCTAGCCATTAACTCATCTGACATAGGCCTTCTTCACGTTGCATCTAGATAGGTCTTCCTATCTTCCTCTCCAGTGCTGAGACCAAAGTGAGATCAAAGTCATGCATCACCATGGGTGCCTTCCTTTTCATTTCTTTTCTTTCATCCTAGGAAGTGAGTGAGTGTGTGTGTGTGTGTGTGTGTGTGTGTGTGTGTGTGTGTGTGTGTAAAGAGAGAGAGAAGGAGGGGGGGAGAGAGAGAGAGAGCTTTAGAGAGAGAGAGCTTGAGAGAGAGAGAGAGCTTTAAAATCAGCACTCAAGCCTTTTCTCTTCCTATCCCTATCCCAATCCCCCCCCCCAAACCAGCAGCAAAGCCACCAGCACTCGAGAGACAGAGGAAGATGAAATCTCTGGTCTGAGAAACAAGAGGAGGTAGATAAACATACCCCCCCCTCTCTCCTTCATAATTTGTTAAAGTGTTCCCTTTGTGTTGTGTGGACTCTACTTTATTAAGCAAGTTTCACATCGTACTAGCTCCAAAGAGGAGTCAACAGTCTCTTGGCGTGCAGACAGTTGTTGCCTGCTTTAAATATTTTTTGGTGTGTTTGTTTGTTTGTTTGTTTGTTTGTTTGTTTGTTTGTTTCAAAACCGAGGGCCTGCCTGCGTTCAACAGATCCAAACCCAGTTCTCAGAGGGGAAAATGGAGTCAAGTCCGAAGTCACTGGCATTTAAGTCATCTGCCATTGACAGTCATAGGAGATGGGAATATCGTCCTTTCTCCAATGGAGACTCACCTGGGTATGCATCAACCACATCTAAGGGCAGGCCTGGGTTAGTACGGGGTGGTGGATGGGGAGGAAGGATCTGGAAAGAGCTTTGCGATGGGAAACTATGATCAGAATGTTGCACAGAAAACAAAATTTGTATTTAAAAAGAAAAAAAAAAGGCTATCCAAAAAATCTATCCAAAAATGAAAGGAAACAAAACAAAACAAAACAAAACAAAACAAAACAAAACCGACAGCAGAACTTTACTAACTGCAAATGCTCCATCTCCCTGTATCCAACCACTCCACTCCCAGATAGGTAGATGATAGTTTGCACTTCTGTCCCAGTCGGGTTAAGAAAAGGGGAACCACCTCTGTGGAGAGCCATCTCTCCAGCCCTTGACAAGCTTTATTTAACTAAACATTAAACATGAATCAGAAACGCCAAACCCTGTACATATATGGTCCAGATTCACCCTTACTTAGAAATCCCCGAGCTGGCAGGGCGAGGCTGGGAATTGAGAGTGAGCAAAAAGGGAGTCTGCCTCTTTCCCCCAGGGTGTGCTATCAACTCCATTACCATTTCCAAACAGCTGGGTGTGAGTCTAACTAAGGTTTCCTTCAGTCAGACATTTGCCAGGAGCCGGAGCCCTGACAGGACAGCGAGAGCGATGATCAGACATCATTTCACAGTGAAATCATCACTCGCTGATTTCAGGCAGAAAACTTTAGAAAACTCTAAACTCTAAAGAGGCACTGAAGCGTGCTAGGGCAGCAGCAGTACTTCCCCGACTGACCTTCAGGAACCTGCATATTCTCCAGCCCCGCCCCACCCCACCCCCTCTCAGCTAGCTCCTGTCCACCCCTCCCCCTCCCCCCACATACAGGGAGGAGGCCTTGTGTGTGTGTGGGGGGGGGGGGGGCGGCAGCGGGAAGATGCAACTCTCTCTTGAGAGAGAGTTCGGGTCTCCCAAACAAATACATAACTAGAAACTTCATTTATTTACTTTATTTCATCGAGCATACCGTGGAAGAGGGAAAAGGAACAGGGAAGCTAGGCCAACTGGTCGAGCTCCTCCTTTCGTTTTGTTTCAAAAAGGAAAGGAAAAGCCAAAGAACCCCCTCTTTTTGGTGAAAGGAACAGAATGGTGAAAGTTGAAACATCGGCTCGCCACTTAATACTTTGGCTTTTAATAAAAGGGACAGCAGATCGACTTCCGAGTTGATTAAGAGAGAGAGAAAGAGAGAGAGAGAGAGAGAGAGAGAGAGAGAGAGAGAGAGAGAGAGAGAGAATAAAAACCACAAAAAAACGTTTTGTCGACCAGCCTCCTTTTAAACCTCTGTTACACAGGAAGACTGGTCAACCTCATTCCCCCCTCCCCCCACTCACACACACACCCCTCCCCCTCCACGGAGAGGTTTAATGAGAGAAGAAAGGTAGAAGAAGAGAGTAAAGGCCAGTCATGAGCACGTGGAGAGAATTTGGGAGGGGAATGGGGAGAGAAGGGACAAAGGGGAAGAGGGGAAGAGAGGAAGAGCAAAAGAGCAAAGAGAGGAGCAAAGAGAGCCAACCTCATATTTTATTTTATTTTTTTTAAAGATTTATTTATTTTATTTATGCGTAAGAGTACACTGTAGCTATTTTCAGACACACCAGAAGAGAGCATCAGATCCCATTACAGATGGTTGTCAGCCACCTTGTGGTTGCTGGTAATTGAACTCAGGACCTCTGGGAGAAATTTGTGTGTGTGTGTGTGTGTGTGTGTGTGTGTGTGTGTGTGTGTGTGTGTGCCCGTTAGTTTAAAAATCTGCTGTAGACCTCCCTTTTAATATCTGTTTAACAAATATTTTTACCATATTTAAATTTTATTTATTTTATTTTACTTAAAAATAATAATGAATAAAGAGTCAATGTGAATAAACAATAAAACAAAAATCAAGGTGATCGGGGTTGGGGATTTAGCTCAGTGGTAGAGCGCTTGCCTAGCAAGAGTAAGGCCCTGGGTTCGGTCCCCAGCTCCGAAAAAAAGAAAAAAGAAAAAAAAAAAATCAAGGTGATCAACAGATACCGACGACTGACATGGAAAAAAGTTAATAGATCGCCATAAAAACAGAGTAAGTGCGATGTAAACAATAAAACAGATGGGATGGAGAGATGGCTCAGCGGTTAAGAGCACTGACCGCTCTCCCAGAGGTCCTGAGTTCAAATCCCAGCAACCACATGGTGGCTCACAACCATCTGTAATGAGACCTGATGCCCTCTTCTGGTGTGTCTGAAGACAGCTACAGTGTACTCACATGCGTTAAATAAATAAATTTAAAAAAAAAAGAAAACAATAAAGCAGAAATTAAGACGAGGGACACAGAAGGACAAGGGAGATAAAACAATTAAATGTTAACAGACATAAAGTGGGAACGACGGGGTTGGGGATTTAGCTCTGTGGTAGAGTGCTTGCCTAGCAAATGCAAGGCCCTGGATTCAGTCCCCAGCTCTGAAAAAAGAAAAAAGAAAAAAGAAAAAAAAAGAAAAGCGGGAACGAGATGAAGGGCAAATATAGACGACTGAAACGAAATGATGGAATAAATTTATAAAATAATAATAAAATACGAGTAAATACGAATAAATGGCAAACTGGACTTTAATAAATGTTTAAATCAAGGTGAATGACAAATACAATTTAGACAAAAAGGTTTTGAAAAATGAAAAGAAATAGAAAGCATATATGAATCAATAACAAGACTGAAGTCACAATGGCCTTGAAGTGACACGGACGACAAACGTGAAAAACATAAATGAAATAATTTCGACAGCCACGGACATTCACATGGTGTGTTGGGAAACACCGCAGTCTTTATTTGGCGAGTAAAAACGCCTCGGGGAACTCTGTACATAGGAGGCTGGGAGCATGAATCACTCTATCTATCTATCTATCTATCTATCTATCTATCTATCTATCTATCTATCTATTTTTTATTTTTCTCTCCCTTACATCTTCCCACCATACCATACGTTTCTCCTTATACAAATCCATAGATTTATATATGTTCTTAATTTCATTTTTTTCCTCTGCCACACAGCCCACCACACAGAACCTCTAGATCTCGGGATCCCCTTCTGCCAGCACCAGTGGCAAGGGCACAGCTCCCCAGAGAATTAACTCGATCCGAACATAAGCGCGACAAGAAATTAAAAGTTAAATCGGAAGTGAAACTGAAAATGAAATTTTGGCCGAAAATAAAATAAAATGAAAGGTATAAGTTTTGTGACAATCAAATCATAAATCCCAATTGGGCAAAAAATAAAATTACAAAGTCAAAATTTTGTCCAGTCCACTGTGCTCCTGTGGAATCCCTCCCTGGAACTTGCTCGGTAGAGTAGTCTAGTCCCAAACTCACAGAGGTCTGCCCTGCCTTTCTCTGAAACCTACAGAGCCAGTCAAAACCTACAATCCTTTGTTGTTTGTTTGGCAGTTTGGCAGTTTGTTTGTTCCTGGACAAAAATGTGGGCTCTCTCTGATTCCTATATGTCTGCATGCCAGAAGAGGGCACCAGAACATAAGAGGACACACCACACAGCTCCTGAGAATCCAGAGGGTTTTTTTTTGTTTTGTTTGTTTTGTTTGTTTTTTCTTCCTCTTTTCTTTTTTTCCGGAGCTGGGGACCTTGCTCTTCCCAGGGCCTTGCGCTTGCTAGGCAAGCGCTCTACCACTGAGCTAAATCCCCAACCCCGAGAATCCAGGTTTTTGACCAAAACAAAAAACAACAACAGGGGCTGGAGAGATGGCTCAGCGGTTAAGAGCACTGACTGCTCTTCCAGACGTCCTGAGTTCAATTGCCAGCAACCACATGGTGGCTCACAACCATCTGTAATGAGATCTGATTGATCTCTTCTGGTGTGTCTGAAGATAACTGCAGCATACTCAGATAAATAAAAAACAAATCTAAAAAAATTAAAAACAACAACAAAAAACACAAAAACAAACAAACAAACAAAACCCCCAAAACTAACAACCTAGAGGGTAGATATCTGCCTGCCCAGGTCTTCTAGTGCTATTTAAGGCTTCCTGTAGATAATAAAGCTTGTGTATCTTTTATCCAGGAACAGAATCATCAAGGCAGGGTAGGAGAGAAGCCCTGTTTGGGATTAAACGTTTCTACAACGTAACAGGAGGAGGCGGAGGGAGAGGGGCTCCTCAGACATAAATCTAAAATAGTACAATGGATCATTTTGAAGGCGTGTGGGTGAGGGTGACTGGAGACAGAGTTTTTCTCTGAGTGAGTGTGGAACTCACTGTCCCTGAGCTCAGCCTGTGATGAGAGAGAGAGAGAGAGAGAGAGAGAGAGAGAGAGAGAGAGAGAGAGAGATCGAATTTTCTGTGTCTCTCTGTCTCTGTCTGTCTGTCTCTCTCTCTCTGTGTCTGTCTCTCTCTCTGTCTCCCTGTCTCTGTCTCTCTTCCTCTCTCTGTCTCTCTGTCTCTCTCTGTCTCTGTCTCTCCCCCCTCCCCCATGCGTGTGTTTGTGTGTTCAACCGAGGAGGCAATGGCAGATAAATGTCTGCCCCTCCTCTGTAAGCCAGGCCACTCCATTACTGCCTTTCCTTTTTCTTAGTTTGTTTGGTTTATTCCAAGTTAATTGTATCTGTTTCTTTATTTTCCTCCTCATTTCTTTAGTTGAGTCAGGGGTCTTTGCACAAAAGCCCTGGAAATCAGTACCTGGATCAGGTCTGCAGCCTGCTCACAGAGTTCTACCCACCTTCACCTCTCAAGTGATGCAATCAAAGACATGCAGCACCACACCTGGCTTCTTTTCACATGTACATTTACTTTAGTTCCAATGCTCATTCAGGTCTGAGAGACGGGGGAGGGAAGGAGGGAAGAGAGACAGAGAGTGACAGAGAAACAGTTGACCGAGAGGGAGAATTGTAGGTTAATTATTGTTCCGTCTCCTCAATCACGGTCTACTGGTCGCCATCGTGGCAACCATGCCCCGCAACCCTACCTTCGGTAAGATCAAGCATAATGGCGGCAACCATATAATTCCTGCTTAGTCGCACTGAACACTCCGGTCATCACTACCTGTGGAGAATTGTAAGGGGGCTCCTCTGGTCTAGAGAGTAGTACCCTTGAATGAAATGAGGATCACAGCAAGCATTATTTGTTTTGAGATATAAGATGTGGAAAGAACTATATGTGTGGATTTACAGACAGACAGACAGACAGACAGACAGACAGACAGACAGAGAGGACAGGACAGGACAGGACAGGACAGGACAGGACAGGACAGGAGAAAAAAACAAGAACACAAACAAAAACTCAAAATGGAAGTCCGGTTCCAAATAGTCTCTGTCTGCCCTGTCGCTCTAGTGTTGGTGGTCCAGGTTATAAAAGCTTATACATGGGTGGGTGCGGGAAGTGCTGCTGGGTGTTCAGTTCAGGTCCAAGATTATTGCGGGTAACTAGACAACAAAGAAAGCAGTTAGACTGACTCCTACAGTGTTCGGTTTCTGAGTGTGTTATCACACAGAAGAGCCTAACAGAATATGTAATGAATTCTGGCAGCAACAGCAGAAACAACCAATGAGAAAGTGTCCTTATAATACTAGCAACTGCAACAAAATGGCAGACTAGCCAGCTAACAGTTCCCTAGCCATTAACTCATCTGACATAGGCCTTCTTCACGTTGCATCTAGATAGGTCTTCCTGTCTTCCTCTCCAGTGTGTGTGTGTGTGTGTGTGTGTGTGTGTGTGTGTGTGTGTGTGTGTGTGTGTGTAAAGAGAGAGAGAAGGAGGGGGGGAGAGAGAGAGAGAGCTTTAGAGAGAGAGAGCTTTAGAGAGAGAGAGAGCTTTAAAATCAGCACTCAAGCCTTTTCTCTTCCTATCCCTATCCCAACCCCCCCCCCCCCAAACCAGCAGCAAAGCCACCAGCACTCGAGAGACAGAGGAAGATGAAATCTCTAGTCTGAGAAACAAGAGGAGGTAGATAAACATACCCCCCCCCTCTCTCCTTCATAATTTGTTAAAGTGTTCCCTTTGTGTTGTGTGGACTCTACTGTATTAAGCAAGTTTCACATCGTACTATCTCCAAAGAGGAGTCAACAGTCTCTTGGCGTGCAGGCAGTTGTTGCCTGCTTTAAATATTTTTTGGTGTGTTTGTTTGTTTGTTTGTTTGTTTGTTTGTTTGTTTGTTTCAAAACCGAGGGCCTGCCTGCGTTCAACAGATCCAAACCCAGTTCTCAGAGGGGAAAATGGAGTCAAGTCCGAAGTCACTGGCATTTAGGTCATCGGCCATTGACAGTCATAGGAGATGGGAATATCGTCCTTTCTCCAATGGAGACTCACCTGGGTATGCATCAACCACATCTAAGGGCAGGCCTGGGTTAGTACGGGGTGGTGGATGGGGAGGAAGGATCTGGAAAGAGCTTTGCGATGGGAAACTATGATCAGAATGTTGCACAGAAAACAAAATTTGTACTTAAAAAAAAAAAAGGCTCCCGATATCTATCCAAAAATGAAAGGAAATAAAAACCGACATCAGAACTTTACTAACTGCAAATGCTCCATCTCCCTGTATCCAACCACTCCACTCCCAGATAGGTAGATGATAGTTTGCACTTCTGTCCCAGTTGGGCTGTCGAGGTTAAGGGAAGGGGAACCACCTCTGTGGTTATGTGATCCACACACGAAATAAAATAAAAGGAGCGGATAAACGTGCCTGGCATTTTAAGATGCTCAATTTCTTTGCAAGCTTCATTTTGTTTCATTCTTTTAAAGGTTTACTTATTTATTTTCACTTACATTGAGTACACTAAAGCCCTTTTCACATACACAGGGCAGTAGAGTGCATGGGATATCCCTTTGCAGAGGGTTGTGAGCCACCATGTGGTTTCTGTGGAATCGAACTCAGGACCTCTGGAAGAGCAGAGCGGTGAGTGCTCTTAACCTCGGAGCCATCTCTCCAGCCCTTGACAAGCTTTATTTAACTAAACATTAAACATGAATCAGAAACGCCAAACCCTGTACATATATGGTCCAGATTCACCCTTACTTAGAAATCCCCGAGCTGGCAGGGCGAGGCTGGGAATTGAGAGTGAGCAAAAAGGGAGTCTGCCTCTTTCCCCCAGGGTGTGCTATCAACTCCATTACCATTTCCAAACAGCTGGGTGTGAGTCTAACTAAGGTTTCCTTCAGTCAGACATTTGCCAGGAGCCGGAGCCCTGACAGGACAGCGAGAGCGATGATCAGACATCATTTCACAGTGAAATCATCACTCGCTGATTTCAGGCAGAAAACTTTAGAAAACTCTAAACTCTAAAGAGGCACTGAAGCGTGCTAGGGCAGCAGCAGTACTTCCCCGACTGACCTTCAGGAACCTGCATATTCTCCAGCCCCGCCCCACCCCACCCCCTCTCAGCTAGCTCCTGTCCACCCCTCCCCCTCCCCCCACATACAGGGAGGAGGCCTTGTGTGTGTGTGGGGGGGGGGGGGCGGCAGCGGGAAGATGCAACTCTCTCTTGAGAGAGAGTTCGGGTCTCCCAAACAAATACATAACTAGAAACTTCATTTATTTACTTTATTTCATCGAGCATACCGTGGAAGAGGGAAAAGGAACAGGGAAGCTAGGCCAACTGGTCGAGCTCCTCCTTTCGTTTTGTTTCAAAAAGGAAAGGAAAAGCCAAAGAACCCCCTCTTTTTGGTGAAAGGAACAGAATGGTGAAAGTTGAAACATCGGCTCGCCACTTAATACTTTGGCTTTTAATAAAAGGGACAGCAGATCGACTTCCGAGTTGATTAAGAGAGAGAGAAAGAG
Source organism: Rattus norvegicus (assembly GCF_021556685.1). Lineage (NCBI taxonomy): Eukaryota > Metazoa > Chordata > Mammalia > Rodentia > Muridae > Rattus > Rattus norvegicus. The sequence continues at coordinate 50,504 of NW_028238816.1, forward strand.
AGAGAGAGAGAGAGAGAGAGAGAGAGAGAGAGAGAGAGAGAGAATAAAAACCACAAAAAAACGTTTTGTCGACCAGCCTCCTTTTAAACCTCTGTTACACAGGAAGACTGGTCAACCTCATTCCCCCCTCCCCCCACTCACACACACACCCCTCCCCCTCCACGGAGAGGTTTAATGAGAGAAGAAAGGTAGAAGAAGAGAGTAAAGGCCAGTCATGAGCACGTGGAGAGAATTTGGGAGGGGAATGGGGAGAGAAGGGACAAAGGGGAAGAGGGGAAGAGAGGAAGAGCAAAAGAGCAAAGAGAGGAGCAAAGAGAGCCAACCTCATATTTTATTTTATTTTTTTTAAAGATTTATTTATTTTATTTATGCGTAAGAGTACACTGTAGCTATTTTCAGACACACCAGAAGAGAGCATCAGATCCCATTACAGATGGTTGTCAGCCACCTTGTGGTTGCTGGTAATTGAACTCAGGACCTCTGGGAGAAATTTGTGTGTGTGTGTGTGTGTGTGTGTGTGTGTGTGTGTGTGTGTGTGTGTGCCCGTTAGTTTAAAAATCTGCTGTAGACCTCCCTTTTAATATCTGTTTAACAAATATTTTTACCATATTTAAATTTTATTTATTTTATTTTACTTAAAAATAATAATGAATAAAGAGTCAATGTGAATAAACAATAAAACAAAAATCAAGGTGATCGGGGTTGGGGATTTAGCTCAGTGGTAGAGCGCTTGCCTAGCAAGAGTAAGGCCCTGGGTTCGGTCCCCAGCTCCGAAAAAAAGAAAAAAGAAAAAAAAAAAATCAAGGTGATCAACAGATACCGACGACTGACATGGAAAAAAGTTAATAGATCGCCATAAAAACAGAGTAAGTGCGATGTAAACAATAAAACAGATGGGATGGAGAGATGGCTCAGCGGTTAAGAGCACTGACCGCTCTCCCAGAGGTCCTGAGTTCAAATCCCAGCAACCACATGGTGGCTCACAACCATCTGTAATGAGACCTGATGCCCTCTTCTGGTGTGTCTGAAGACAGCTACAGTGTACTCACATGCGTTAAATAAATAAATTTAAAAAAAAAAGAAAACAATAAAGCAGAAATTAAGACGAGGGACACAGAAGGACAAGGGAGATAAAACAATTAAATGTTAACAGACATAAAGTGGGAACGACGGGGTTGGGGATTTAGCTCTGTGGTAGAGTGCTTGCCTAGCAAATGCAAGGCCCTGGATTCAGTCCCCAGCTCTGAAAAAAGAAAAAAGAAAAAAGAAAAAAAAAGAAAAGCGGGAACGAGATGAAGGGCAAATATAGACGACTGAAACGAAATGATGGAATAAATTTATAAAATAATAATAAAATACGAGTAAATACGAATAAATGGCAAACTGGACTTTAATAAATGTTTAAATCAAGGTGAATGACAAATACAATTTAGACAAAAAGGTTTTGAAAAATGAAAAGAAATAGAAAGCATATATGAATCAATAACAAGACTGAAGTCACAATGGCCTTGAAGTGACACGGACGACAAACGTGAAAAACATAAATGAAATAATTTCGACAGCCACGGACATTCACATGGTGTGTTGGGAAACACCGCAGTCTTTATTTGGCGAGTAAAAACGCCTCGGGGAACTCTGTACATAGGAGGCTGGGAGCATGAATCACTCTATCTATCTATCTATCTATCTATCTATCTATCTATCTATCTATCTATCTATCTATCTATTTTTTATTTTTCTCTCCCTTACATCTTCCCACCATACCATACGTTTCTCCTTATACAAATCCATAGATTTATATATGTTCTTAATTTCATTTTTTTCCTCTGCCACACAGCCCACCACACAGAACCTCTAGATCTCGGGATCCCCTTCTGCCAGCACCAGTGGCAAGGGCACAGCTCCCCAGAGAATTAACTCGATCCGAACATAAGCGCGACAAGAAATTAAAAGTTAAATCGGAAGTGAAACTGAAAATGAAATTTTGGCCGAAAATAAAATAAAATGAAAGGTATAAGTTTTGTGACAATCAAATCATAAATCCCAATTGGGCAAAAAATAAAATTACAAAGTCAAAATTTTGTCCAGTCCACTGTGCTCCTGTGGAATCCCTCCCTGGAACTTGCTCGGTAGAGTAGTCTAGTCCCAAACTCACAGAGGTCTGCCCTGCCTTTCTCTGAAACCTACAGAGCCAGTCAAAACCTACAATCCTTTGTTGTTTGTTTGGCAGTTTGGCAGTTTGTTTGTTCCTGGACAAAAATGTGGGCTCTCTCTGATTCCTATATGTCTGCATGCCAGAAGAGGGCACCAGAACATAAGAGGACACACCACACAGCTCCTGAGAATCCAGAGGGTTTTTTTTTGTTTTGTTTGTTTTGTTTGTTTTTTCTTCCTCTTTTCTTTTTTTCCGGAGCTGGGGACCTTGCTCTTCCCAGGGCCTTGCGCTTGCTAGGCAAGCGCTCTACCACTGAGCTAAATCCCCAACCCCGAGAATCCAGGTTTTTGACCAAAACAAAAAACAACAACAGGGGCTGGAGAGATGGCTCAGCGGTTAAGAGCACTGACTGCTCTTCCAGACGTCCTGAGTTCAATTGCCAGCAACCACATGGTGGCTCACAACCATCTGTAATGAGATCTGATTGATCTCTTCTGGTGTGTCTGAAGATAACTGCAGCATACTCAGATAAATAAAAAACAAATCTAAAAAAATTAAAAACAACAACAAAAAACACAAAAACAAACAAACAAACAAAACCCCCAAAACTAACAACCTAGAGGGTAGATATCTGCCTGCCCAGGTCTTCTAGTGCTATTTAAGGCTTCCTGTAGATAATAAAGCTTGTGTATCTTTTATCCAGGAACAGAATCATCAAGGCAGGGTAGGAGAGAAGCCCTGTTTGGGATTAAACGTTTCTACAACGTAACAGGAGGAGGCGGAGGGAGAGGGGCTCCTCAGACATAAATCTAAAATAGTACAATGGATCATTTTGAAGGCGTGTGGGTGAGGGTGACTGGAGACAGAGTTTTTCTCTGAGTGAGTGTGGAACTCACTGTCCCTGAGCTCAGCCTGTGATGAGAGAGAGAGAGAGAGAGAGAGAGAGAGAGAGAGAGAGAGAGAGAGATCGAATTTTCTGTGTCTCTCTGTCTCTGTCTGTCTGTCTCTCTCTCTCTGTGTCTGTCTCTCTCTCTGTCTCCCTGTCTCTGTCTCTCTTCCTCTCTCTGTCTCTCTGTCTCTCTCTGTCTCTGTCTCTCCCCCCTCCCCCATGCGTGTGTTTGTGTGTTCAACCGAGGAGGCAATGGCAGATAAATGTCTGCCCCTCCTCTGTAAGCCAGGCCACTCCATTACTGCCTTTCCTTTTTCTTAGTTTGTTTGGTTTATTCCAAGTTAATTGTATCTGTTTCTTTATTTTCCTCCTCATTTCTTTAGTTGAGTCAGGGGTCTTTGCACAAAAGCCCTGGAAATCAGTACCTGGATCAGGTCTGCAGCCTGCTCACAGAGTTCTACCCACCTTCACCTCTCAAGTGATGCAATCAAAGACATGCAGCACCACACCTGGCTTCTTTTCACATGTACATTTACTTTAGTTCCAATGCTCATTCAGGTCTGAGAGACGGGGGAGGGAAGGAGGGAAGAGAGACAGAGAGTGACAGAGAAACAGTTGACCGAGAGGGAGAATTGTAGGTTAATTATTGTTCCGTCTCCTCAATCACGGTCTACTGGTCGCCATCGTGGCAACCATGCCCCGCAACCCTACCTTCGGTAAGATCAAGCATAATGGCGGCAACCATATAATTCCTGCTTAGTCGCACTGAACACTCCGGTCATCACTACCTGTGGAGAATTGTAAGGGGGCTCCTCTGGTCTAGAGAGTAGTACCCTTGAATGAAATGAGGATCACAGCAAGCATTATTTGTTTTGAGATATAAGATGTGGAAAGAACTATATGTGTGGATTTACAGACAGACAGACAGACAGACAGACAGACAGACAGACAGAGAGGACAGGACAGGACAGGACAGGACAGGACAGGACAGGACAGGAGAAAAAAACAAGAACACAAACAAAAACTCAAAATGGAAGTCCGGTTCCAAATAGTCTCTGTCTGCCCTGTCGCTCTAGTGTTGGTGGTCCAGGTTATAAAAGCTTATACATGGGTGGGTGCGGGAAGTGCTGCTGGGTGTTCAGTTCAGGTCCAAGATTATTGCGGGTAACTAGACAACAAAGAAAGCAGTTAGACTGACTCCTACAGTGTTCGGTTTCTGAGTGTGTTATCACACAGAAGAGCCTAACAGAATATGTAATGAATTCTGGCAGCAACAGCAGAAACAACCAATGAGAAAGTGTCCTTATAATACTAGCAACTGCAACAAAATGGCAGACTAGCCAGCTAACAGTTCCCTAGCCATTAACTCATCTGACATAGGCCTTCTTCACGTTGCATCTAGATAGGTCTTCCTGTCTTCCTCTCCAGTGTGTGTGTGTGTGTGTGTGTGTGTGTGTGTGTGTGTGTGTGTGTGTGTGTGTGTGTGTAAAGAGAGAGAGAAGGAGGGGGGGAGAGAGAGAGAGAGCTTTAGAGAGAGAGAGCTTTAGAGAGAGAGAGAGCTTTAAAATCAGCACTCAAGCCTTTTCTCTTCCTATCCCTATCCCAACCCCCCCCCCCCCAAACCAGCAGCAAAGCCACCAGCACTCGAGAGACAGAGGAAGATGAAATCTCTAGTCTGAGAAACAAGAGGAGGTAGATAAACATACCCCCCCCCTCTCTCCTTCATAATTTGTTAAAGTGTTCCCTTTGTGTTGTGTGGACTCTACTGTATTAAGCAAGTTTCACATCGTACTATCTCCAAAGAGGAGTCAACAGTCTCTTGGCGTGCAGGCAGTTGTTGCCTGCTTTAAATATTTTTTGGTGTGTTTGTTTGTTTGTTTGTTTGTTTGTTTGTTTGTTTGTTTCAAAACCGAGGGCCTGCCTGCGTTCAACAGATCCAAACCCAGTTCTCAGAGGGGAAAATGGAGTCAAGTCCGAAGTCACTGGCATTTAGGTCATCGGCCATTGACAGTCATAGGAGATGGGAATATCGTCCTTTCTCCAATGGAGACTCACCTGGGTATGCATCAACCACATCTAAGGGCAGGCCTGGGTTAGTACGGGGTGGTGGATGGGGAGGAAGGATCTGGAAAGAGCTTTGCGATGGGAAACTATGATCAGAATGTTGCACAGAAAACAAAATTTGTACTTAAAAAAAAAAAAGGCTCCCGATATCTATCCAAAAATGAAAGGAAATAAAAACCGACATCAGAACTTTACTAACTGCAAATGCTCCATCTCCCTGTATCCAACCACTCCACTCCCAGATAGGTAGATGATAGTTTGCACTTCTGTCCCAGTTGGGCTGTCGAGGTTAAGGGAAGGGGAACCACCTCTGTGGTTATGTGATCCACACACGAAATAAAATAAAAGGAGCGGATAAACGTGCCTGGCATTTTAAGATGCTCAATTTCTTTGCAAGCTTCATTTTGTTTCATTCTTTTAAAGGTTTACTTATTTATTTTCACTTACATTGAGTACACTAAAGCCCTTTTCACATACACAGGGCAGTAGAGTGCATGGGATATCCCTTTGCAGAGGGTTGTGAGCCACCATGTGGTTTCTGTGGAATCGAACTCAGGACCTCTGGAAGAGCAGAGCGGTGAGTGCTCTTAACCTCGGAGCCATCTCTCCAGCCCTTGACAAGCTTTATTTAACTAAACATTAAACATGAATCAGAAACGCCAAACCCTGTACATATATGGTCCAGATTCACCCTTACTTAGAAATCCCCGAGCTGGCAGGGCGAGGCTGGGAATTGAGAGTGAGCAAAAAGGGAGTCTGCCTCTTTCCCCCAGGGTGTGCTATCAACTCCATTACCATTTCCAAACAGCTGGGTGTGAGTCTAACTAAGGTTTCCTTCAGTCAGACATTTGCCAGGAGCCGGAGCCCTGACAGGACAGCGAGAGCGATGATCAGACATCATTTCACAGTGAAATCATCACTCGCTGATTTCAGGCAGAAAACTTTAGAAAACTCTAAACTCTAAAGAGGCACTGAAGCGTGCTAGGGCAGCAGCAGTACTTCCCCGACTGACCTTCAGGAACCTGCATATTCTCCAGCCCCGCCCCACCCCACCCCCTCTCAGCTAGCTCCTGTCCACCCCTCCCCCTCCCCCCACATACAGGGAGGAGGCCTTGTGTGTGTGTGGGGGGGGGGGGGCGGCAGCGGGAAGATGCAACTCTCTCTTGAGAGAGAGTTCGGGTCTCCCAAACAAATACATAACTAGAAACTTCATTTATTTACTTTATTTCATCGAGCATACCGTGGAAGAGGGAAAAGGAACAGGGAAGCTAGGCCAACTGGTCGAGCTCCTCCTTTCGTTTTGTTTCAAAAAGGAAAGGAAAAGCCAAAGAACCCCCTCTTTTTGGTGAAAGGAACAGAATGGTGAAAGTTGAAACATCGGCTCGCCACTTAATACTTTGGCTTTTAATAAAAGGGACAGCAGATCGACTTCCGAGTTGATTAAGAGAGAGAGAAAGAGAGAGAGAGAGAGAGAGAGAGAGAGAGAGAGAGAGAGAGAGAGAGAGAGAGAGAATAAAAACCACAAAAAAAACGTTTTGT